>NC_044915.1:7061018-7122779 GCF_001633185.2 Quercus lobata | reverse complement strand
CGATTTGGTAGCTGAATTCGCTGAGTGCCCTGAGGAAGTTAGTAGGAATCGAGATCACATGGACGAAAAATCGGTTGGCGTAATATCCGCGCCAGGAGGGCCGGTATGGAAGGTATATGTGGATGGGGCTGCAAACCAACGGGGAGCTGGACTGGGATTGGTCCTGATATCTCCCGAAGAGGTCATCATTGCGAAGTCGCTAAGGCTGGGGTTCTCAGCTACTAACAATGAGTCAGAGTACGAAGCTCTGATAATGGGAATGAGCATGGTCCATAAAATGGGTGGAAAGGCAGTGAAACTGTTCTCGGACTCGAGGCTGGTCGTTGGCAAGGTGACTGGAGAGTTAGAGGCCAGAGACCCGAGAATGCAAGGGTATCTGAACCGGGTTAGGCATATGCGAACAGAGTTCGAGTCGTTCGACGTAATACATATTCCACGAGGCGAGAATACCCACGCAGACTCCTTAGCGACCCTTGCCACCTCCTCAGCACGAAATTTCCCACGGGTAATTATTGTGGAAGACTTGCATACCCCCACTTCACCAGAAAAGGAGATTTGCCAAGTTCGTCAAGCTAGTTTGACGCCGTGCTGGATTGACTCTATATTAAAATTCCTCGACAGTGATGTGATGCCCGAAGATAAGGTAGAAGCTAAGAAAATACGAAGGAGAGCACCTCGGTATTGGTTATCCGAAGATAAAAAGCTATATAGACGGTCCTTCTCTGGGCCATACTTGCTCTGCGTGTCTCCCGAGGCAGCAGAGTTAATCCTGGAAGAATTGCATGAGGGTATTTGTGGAAGCCACACAGGAGGAAGATCCCTGTCATGCCGAGCCCTAACGCAAGGTTATTGGTGGCCGAATATGCAGAAAGAAGCGCAGGAGTACGTTAAGAAGTGCGATCAGTGTCAAAGATATGCTCCGAATATCCACCAACTTGGAGGAGTTCTTAACCCTCTCTCAAGTCCTTGGCCCTTTGCACAATGGGGGCTAGACATTGTCGGCCCTTTTCCTAAAGCTATAGGAAACAAGAAGTACCTACTGGTCGGCACAGACTACTTCACCAAATGGGTTGAGGCTGAACCCTTGGCGAACATCCGGGACGTAGATGTGAAGAGGTTTGTCTGGAAGAACATTGTTACGCGATTTGGAATCCCACGAGCTCTTGTTTCGGACAACGGGCTCCAGTTCGATAGCAATGCCTTTAGGAAATACTGTTCAGAACTGGGAATAAGAAACAGATATTCCACTCCAGCTTATCCGCAAGGCAATGGGCAGGCTGAAGCTGTTAACAAAGTCATTGTCCATGGGCTTAAGAAGAGACTAGACGACGCGAAAGGAAGATGGGTGGAGGAACTCCCACATGTGCTTTGGACATATCGGACAACGCCCCGGCGTTCGACGGGAGAGACTCCTTTCTCCATGACCTACGGAACCGAGGCCGTTATTCCGCTGGAAACTGGATTCCCGACATTAAAGACCAGTGCATTCTCTTCAAGTAATAATGATGCGATGTTGGAAAAAAGTTTAGACCTGATTGAAGAACGAAGGGAAAGCGCGATGGTACGGCTAGCTTACTACCAGCACAAACTCAAGCAGTGCTACGATAGCAATGTGAGGATGAGGTCGTTAACCATAGGCGACCTGGTGCTGAGAAAGGTCCTGGGGGCCACTAAGAATCCAAGCTGGGGAAAACTGGGACCCAATTGGGAGGGACCGTATCGAATTACCTCTGTAGCTGGAGTAGGGGCTTATTATCTAGAGGATCTAGACGAAAAACCTGTACTCCATCCTTGGAATGTAAATAATCTCAGAAGGTATTATTATTAGTAAAGAAGTTTTAATTTAAATATTCTCTTTTAACTTACGTCAGATATGCATTCTATGAGTCCCGCATCCTGTCATATCATACTGAATTGTTAAACAGAAACTGAGTTATGCCAGGTCCTCGGATCGCAAACTTAGTGGAAATTAACATCCTATCATACTGAATTGTTAAACAGAAACTGAGTTATGCCGGGTCCTCGGATCGCAAACTTAGTGGAAATTAACATCCTATCATACTGAATTGTTAAACAGAAACTGAGTTATGCCGGGTCCTCGGATCGCAAACTTAGTGGAAATTAACATCCTATCATACTGAATTGTTAAACAGAAACTGAGTTATGCCGGGTCCTTGGATCGCAAATTTAGTGGAAATTAACATCCTATCATTCATACTGAATTGTTAAACAGAAACTGAGTTATGCCAGGTCCTTGGATCGCAAACTTGGTGGAAATTAACATCCTATCATTCATACTGAATTGTTAAACAGAAACTGAGTTATGCCAGGTCCTTGGATCGCAAACTTAGTGGAAATTAACATCCTATCATTCATACTGAATTGTTAAACAGAAACTGAGTTATGCCAGGTCCTTGGATCGCAAACTTAGTGGAAATTAACATCCTATCATTCATACTTAATTGTTAAACAGAAACTGAGTTATGCCAGGTCCCCGGATCGCAAACTTAGTGGAAATTAACATCCTGTCATTCATAATGAATTGCTAAACGGAAACTATGTTATGTCAAATCCTTAGACCACTAATTCGGTAGAAACTTACCTGCTAAGTTGTGCATTGAATTATTAAATGGCAGAAAGAGTGGTAATGAGTTTTCTAAATCGTAATCTCAGTAAAAGTAATGCCCTATGAACATTCGTTAAGGAGTCAGAAAGAGAGAGCTTCGAATGCAAGATTGACGTACAATAAAAGAGGCGTCTGAAATGAATCCATCCAAAATTACAACGACAAAGTAAGTAAGTGTAAAGATAACTTAGAACCATCAGAATGATAAGAAAGTAAGCGAGAAAGTCCTCTACTAAGTGTCTAAATTAAAATTACAAAGGAGTTTCTATCTTTTTACTTTTCGATGATGCCCCCAGCCGATTGAACTGTGGAGTCCAATTCTTGTTGAAAACCCTGTGAGACCGTATATGTCTTCGAAGCAGTGGTAGATTTGTTTGGAGAAGCTCTTGGAGGGGAATTGCGAGGTAAAATCTCCTCGCTGGGGGTAATAGCTGGGGCTGGAGTATCAGCTTGGTGTGGTTGAGGAGCTGAGGTGCGTATCGCTTCGGGGTAATATACGCTCTCTGGCTTACGTAGTTCAGATGAGGCTTCAACCCCAGCACGGTTAAGAGCCTCGCTCCAGGTTCTCGCACAGAAGATACGGCAAACCTCCGGAACCTCGGCTCTTAACGCTTTCTCAGTTTCAGCTATCCCGATTTCGTAGCCCCTCTGCTCGGCTTCACCCATTGCCTTCTCAGACTCGATTTTTGCTTTCTCGGCTTGTTCTTTAAGCTTTTCGGCTCTCTCCCTTAACCTCTGAGTTTCTTCCAGATGCTTCTTAAGAACAAGAACTTGCTCTTGAGTTTTCTTCAGCTCAGCATTCGCCTCGCGCAGAAGCTTGGCCTGTTCCTCGGCCTGCTTCTGGTAGCCCTCTGATGACGATTCAGCACTCTTGCGAGCTTCTTCCTCGACCAGCAGCTTTTTCCTTGCGACGGTTAGATCCTGTTCAGATTTGGACAAGGTTTGAACAGCCATTACCCTTCTTTTCCTTTCACCATCTAGCTGATTGGAACAAGCATTGAGCATCTCATCTAGCTTGAAGGTATTTTGGATGATCTGTAAAAAATAAAAGGGGGGGGGTGAGTTAGTGTTATAGTTAATGAAAAGTACGCATTAGTGAGTAGCAGTCACAGAATGAAGCAGTATAAAAGATAGCTTCCCACCATGCCCAAATATCGTTTATGTCAAGGATGAGTTGATTCTTCCTCACATTCTTTAGCTCGGCCATATCCTTTGGGAGCAATAAGGCCTCCTCTATGGCCGAGGCCACATGACACCCTATGCTGCCGTTATAATCCCTTACAGAGGCATCGTTTCGCAGGGGTTCCCCACCGAGCATAGGAACTGGCAGCCATGCTTGTGAATCGGGATGTGGGGAATCGAATTCCTCTTGGCCCCGCGTAGAGGGCTGTCTGGTTTTCTGCTGCTTTGCCGCTCGTTGGACATCCTCCTCTCGAGTGGGACGGGTTTTGCTCGCATCTGCCACCCCCTTACCTTTCTGCTCTCTGCGCTTCTCTGGCTCGGCAGTGCTTGGCGGTGCTGTTTGCGGAGATGATGGAGGAGGGTGGCGGGGGACTGGAGGAGGAGACCTGGTTGGAAGAGATGAAACTTGCGATGGTACGGTTTGGGCAGGTGTAGACTTTCCCTGTTGACCTCCTATCAGCTCCATTAGGCTTTTTTGGGGTATCCTTTTTACCCCCATCTCGTCAGAACTTTCCTCGGGGTTTGAGGGCTGATTGAAAATCTCAAAATCGTCCGCGGATTCCGATGCTGTTGCGCCGGTTTGCTTGCTTTTTTCCCTTTTCCTTCTCCTATTGGTGCCCTTTTTCTTGAGGGAATGTGGAGGTGAAGAAAGCCCCGCTGAGACGCTGGCCACGGAAAGAGGTTCTGTGAGAGGTGTGTGTTCGGGAAGTGGAATACCCTCTGGAGCAATGAATCCTTCGTAGGCAACACTGATACGGCGAAGCTGAGGATCGCGTGCCCTAATCACGCACTTCGGCACCTGAAAGCCAAAAGAACGGGGGGTATATCCGAGAATTAAATGGGCTGCTCGTAGTTGACCATCAGCCTCGTTCACGTATATTTCAGCTCTCAATAATCTGTCTAGGCTCGCTTTCTGCTCTCTGCGCTTCTCTGGCTCGGCAGTGCTTGGCGGTGCTGTTTGCGGAGATGATGGAGGAGGGTGGCGGGGGACTGGAGGAGGAGACCTGGCTGGAAGAGATGAAACTTGTGATGGTACGGTTTGGGCAGGTGTAGACTTTCCCTGTTGACCTCCTATCAGCTCCATTAGGCTTTTTTGGGGTATCCTTTTTACCCCCATCTCGTCAGAACTTTCCTCGGGGTTTGAGGGCTGATCGAAAATCTCAAAATCGTCCGCGGATTCCGATGCTGTTGCGCCGGTTTGCTTGCTTTTTTCCCTTTTCCTTCTCCTATTGGTGCCCTTTTTCTTGAGGGAATGTGGAGGTGAAGAAAGCCCCGCTGAGACGCTGGCCACGGAAAGAGGTTCTGTGAGAGGTGTGTGTTCGGGAAGTGGAATACCCTCTGGAGCAATGAATCCTTCGTAGGCAACACTGATATGGCGAAGCCGAGGATCGCGTGCCCTAATCACGCACTTCGGCATCTGAAAGCCAAAAGAACGGGGGGTATATCCGAGAATTAAATGGGCTGCTTGTAGTTGACCATCAGCCTCGTTCACGTATATTTCAGCTCTCAATAATCTGTCTAGGCTCGCTTTATTGACCAATCTGAGATTGGGCTTCGTGTAGCGTCTATCTGCAAGACCGTTGGTTTTAAAGTTAAAAGTTGTGAGACGCGAAAATAATAAAGGTGATTAAAATGTGATTATGAGCTAAGTAGCATAGGTCTATAACTTCGCACCCACCTGGCGTTCCCTCCACAGTCGGGCAAGATAGACCATCGTGCCATTCCCCAGAAAAAATGAGGAAATCCTCTTTTAGGTGTTTATTTGAAGTAGGGAGGCACTGAATCAACCTTACTTCAGGATATCTCGACTTAAGATAGTAGTCCTGGTCAGCTAGGCGATGAAGGCTGTACGCCCAATTCACGTCGTGATGGGATAGATTTAGACCCATTCTCTGATTCAGAGCGTCTATACTTCCTAGAATCCTAAACATATTGGGAGCGCATTGGGTGGGGGATAGCCTAAAGAAATTAAGGTAACCCCTAGTGATACTACCCATGGGGATGGTCATCCCCCCTTCAATAAAGGCGATCATGGGGATAACCACTTCCCCAGTTTGCCTGGCGTCAACCCACTCCCCTTGGGCCGCATACCTCATCCCTACCGTTGGTGGGATACTGTACTTCATGCGGAAGTTTCTAATACCCTCCTCGGAGTCAACGAGACACCGAAAGGGATTCCTCTGCTTCCCCATTTTTTCTAAAGAAACTTAGTAGAGAAAAAAACTTTTTGATTTTGAATAAAAATGGTAAAAGCTTCGAGAGGACTTACAGGTTCAAAGGAAGGACCTCGGACAACGTACGATTATTTGTAGTCGCCAGGAGAACAGTGAAGACAGGAAGAAGGCAGGTTCAGTGTATAGGCCTTGGAACCGCGTAACCATTAAGGGTAAGGTACAGGTTTAATTTGGGAACGCCTTTATAGTCATGTGAAGATTGTGAGCGGCGAAATTCCCGCTCACAAAACAAGAGAAGCCCCCTACCGTTCGATTTGGATCTAACCGTCGAACGTGGGGGACAAGGGAGTTGTCAGAATTTAATGCTGCCAAAATCGGGGCGCTGAAGCGTCAGGGGCATGCCCCGAAACGCGCACAGGTGCAGGCTCATGACGTCAAAACCCACCTTTTCTCCTGAGGAGTCGAAAAGTAGGATTTTGAGGGGCTATTGTGGGGATCATTCGGTTGATAGGCCCATAGGATTCAGAACTGGTTGAGGATTGTTGGGCCAGTGGCCCATCCGAGGTCGTGCACCCGTCCGAGGACGCCATGCTCCTCGGCAGTATGCGTCCGAGGATGATCGCGCCCGAAGACGATCAGAACGTGGTCTCACCACGATCAGATCTCAGAAGTAGGTCATCTCAAGGGATAGAGTAGCCGACTAAAGATGAAAGAGATAAGGCAAACAAATATCTGAAACTATAGCTGCCTCCGCATTAATGACCTTTCAACCAACTCTCTGGCCGCATTAATGTGGAGGTGATACCTGAGCAGTAGGGAAGCAGCCTTACAGCTGCCCGTAGGAAGTTCCAGGAGGCACCAGATGGGACAGAAAGAAATCCCCCAGACACAATCTACACGTGTTCGGTGAAGATGGATCGCGAAGAGGAGTATATAAACTAAAAGAGGAACATGAAGAAGGGGATCGAAAAAAAAAAGAAGAACACACAGAAAACTGAAGAGAAAGAAGTAAGAAGGGGAGAGAGAGAGAGTAACACTAGGGACTTAAGAAAAGACGTTGATTATACCAACCAAAAAAGAAGGAATACATTGTATGGGTTTGAGAGAAAATCTTGGAGGTAGATACCACAGTTAACCTAGCTCTTTACACCCACGCTCTACAAATCATATTGTCTGGGCCTTTTACGTACGAATCCAATACTGTTTAGGTTCGTCACCAAATCGTGTCCTTACACTAGTCTTTAAAGACTGATTGTTGATAATTGACTCAAATTGACTAATATTATCATAACCAATAAAGAATAACTTTGCATTTAATTATGACAATATATGTACACACACAATCAAATTTGAACCTATGGCGTGATGATTGTCCTTTATAATCATCACACCAAAACATCAATTGGTTTTTTGTGAAGTTGAAATTCGAACTCAGGTTCCTTATCTATGACAAGAGAGTTTCCTAATTAAGCTAACTAGATTGAAACAAATAGTGAATCTTAATCTGCCTTTGTTAAATAGAGGATCCCTTGTTTGTCCTGAAACTACAATGAGAATTATTTAGCTTTAACATGATGGGAATAATTTGCCTTGTTTACTTAGCTTAATGCACACCAAGTTCATCTGCCAAATGTTTGATAACTTCTTTGAAGAACCAATTATGTTCTAATGTAGGTTTTAAAGTCTCTACTTTTCAACGATAGTGTGGTCTCTTTGAAACCCTCTGCACCAGTTCTCTTTGTGGATCTATATTAGTGAGGGTTCTTGAGGAAAGTGGAGTTCCACAATAAGATATGAAAATAATCCGACTGCGCTTTTAGAAAAAGTTACCTCAAAATCCTGTCTTGTCCTAAGAGAATTGATCCAAATCCTAAACTCTTTATAAGATCTCTGTGGTGGTTCCTGTGGACAATCTTACTACAGTTGTTATTTTTTAGACCAAAGCAATGTGTTTTCAATTTTAGGTCAACGTTCCTTTTAGGGGGCACTTGGAGAAGCATGTAACATGGCACCATGGCAGCCAATAGTGCAACATAAGCCTCATAGCATTTATGGCCTTCTATGATACTTGAGGGAAAGGTTGAAATCTCCTCATGCCTACCAGGCAACATGTTTGGAACCCTCAGATACTATAGGAACATTATGTGTTTCATTCAAGTGGGATCTGCTTAAATGTGAGAAGCATCATGCTTTTCAGTTTTCACTTACGTAAGAAGTTCACCATACTTCTTGGTATGCGTAATTTACATGTCTTCACTCAATTAGAAAGAAGTAATTTTTCAAGAGAGCAAATTTAAGTCCAATATGCTATGGAAATTTGTCTCTCAGTCTCAGAGAACCGTACATATTAAATGGACTGTTAAAAGTTTGGTCTTCAACACACTCGACCCCAATGGATGCAGAAGTTGGGACCTTCACCTGAAATCATAGTGGAAAGGTTGGACACAGTTTCATGGGACTCTATAAAGGATTATATCAAGCAAAGTTGACTCATTTCAAATGCTATTGAGAATACAAAAATTATTCCTTTCAAATCCAAAACAAAATAAATACATAACTATCATTCCAAAACATTGCAATGTTTGCTGTCTACGCTTCTTCATGTTATGTGTTCCCCAAGTATCAAGGTATATCTCCTACCAACTCATAGTTCTAAGTAATCAGTTACATATTCAACGATCAATAACATTAAATCAAAATCAAGCTGATCAACTAAAGACCAACTCTATATGACAAATCTCCAATTAAAACATTAGTTAGAAAGAAGACTTCAAGAGCTGCTAAACCCTAGGAACTGGTCCACAAGTTTGGCCACAGAATTGGCTAGGCTGTCAGCTGCTTCTTGTGTTGATGCCTCTGCATAAACTCGAATGACATCCTCAGTACCCGATGGTCGTATGAAAGATCGGCCTTGAGGGTATTTGGCTGCATTATGAATTTAAAAAGAATTTAAAAAACAAAAGAGCAGAAGTCCAGTGATCAGTCATTCATGGCATGTTCGCTCAAAAAATTGGTTAGTCAAGAAGTTACAATTACATGAAATAGAATTAAACCAATCCAAGTTCCATACATATGCAAGGTTCTCCAGCCATGCAAAGACATAAAAAAGAAGAAGAAAAAATTAATGTGGCACATTCTGTCATCATTTAGGGGAATTTCTGTGTAATCATGTCTTGTTCTACATTCAGTGACGTTTAGATGGTTGTTGAACCACAAGAATTGGATGGTCCAAATCAATTATCAAGTTGAGAACATGAATGGTAATCATGTACATGATATATGTGCACTTACCAGTCTCGGCATTAATGGCTTCTTGTATGCCAGGGGGCTTCACAACCACAGTTTCTGCATTCGCTGTTACAACAGCAGTTCTGTCTACAACTTTAACCTGACAGAATGGGAAAAAGCAGCAGAAGCATCAATTACTGAATTAGAAGTAAGAAAAAAAATATAATGATTACACTTTTAGTAAAGATGTAACCTTGAAGAATATATAAACTCTAGCAGGCAATTTTCCTCCAAGAGCAAAAAGAAGGGAAAATCAACCATGCCTTTCACAATTTTGGCATATCTATGGTCGTGGAATGTGCTATATCACAGATCCAAGACCAATGCCCATTCCAGTCTTTCTTGTTTTCCTTCTATTTCTTCAACTTTCTACCAATTTAAACGACTCCCCTTCACTAACCTTCATTCATCTAGTCCTCACAGTGCTGCAAATAATTTACCAAAATGCATTTTCCTCTTCTTTTGACACAAATCTGGTCAGCAACCTTATGTTTCTTGATGACCTGGAATTATAGCGTAAGGCATGGCAGACCAGCCTTATGGTCGTCTTATATTAAGTCTACATGATTTAATATAGACAGCTGGAACAAACTATGTTAATGCACCTTACCCTGTTTTCTAATCCCCTGTTTACTTTATAAGGTAACTACTTGATGCATCACATGGAGAAGCCTGTGAATAACCAACTTTATAACAGAAGGTGCTAGATGAGTTGATCTTGTAAAAAAATTTACAATCTTACATTTAAAATTTCAGATGTTGCCATGGAAGATGCATAAGGAGAATTCAACGAAAATATAGTAGAATAGCTTTGATAGACATTAGCTATTATATCATTTCACCTTATTATAAAAAATAAGAAAACCATTTCACCTTTAAAATTTCACACAAGAAGGTTTACCATGGGTAACAGTGACATGCATTATCAACATTAATTTTTTACCCCTTTAGCTGTTTAGGACACATCTTATATATCCTCAATTCGAGAAATCATCAAATCATTTTTGAAGAATTAATCTTGATAAACAATGGCCACTTTTTAAATTAATCTTAATTAAAGATGTCTCCCCTAATCTGGAAATAATTGAACCAATTCAATAATTAAAGTTCCACTCAAATAATAGAATCCCCCATACCTATGAAGAGCTCATATATGCTGCAGAAAAAGAAAATGATCATCTAGCTTCCATCTAAAGTATAGAAGTTATAGAAGGTAACAAAGGAAATTGACCTTGAGCTGCCTACTGGGTAGATCTCGGTAAAACTCAGTCCATCTGTGTATTGACCATCCCATGTGTTGCAAAATGACCTCCACCAAGAGTAACCCACTCAGAGCATCTCCAACAGCTTGGTTGATTAACTTACTGACTGCCAATAGTCTCAAAGCAGCCTTTTGCTGCTCTGAACCTGAAACAAAATAATTCATGAAGTTATCACTTGACCATCAAGTTAGCACTTCTAGAATTATGAAGACTATATCAGATATAACCTTTAACTACTGAAGAAAGCTCATTATTTCTGGACTCTAACCAACATAAGAAGGATTCAGAAAACACGATCGTTCCGTGGCCATTTGCCTCAAAGTAGATCCCAATATCATACTCAGCAGCTTTTTCATGTAGATATTTCACTCCTGTTGGAGTAAACAGAACTTCTAAGCCCAACCTTCTAAGGTAATCTGTTGATGCTCCATTTGCATAAGCTGTCTGTATGACACCAAGTCGAGGTTGATAATCGCTATTTACATCTGTATGCCCTTCCTTTTTGAGAATGCTTAGTTGCTCTTTAATGAAAACAGCAAACAGAGATAATATCTTGTCCCCATCAACAAGATCAATCTTACTGCTACTTTCTGATGGCACAGAAAAATATACAAGCCGATCAGCATCCCCATCCAAACTAGCACACCTGAAATACTAGAATTGCCCATGTGATTAGTCCCCACTTCCCATTAGTCAATATTTATTAAGCATCAAAGATACAGCACACATTAAGTGGCCTCAGTCAACTTAGAATTTAGAACCACCCCCCAGCCCCCCTCACCCCAAAAAAAAAGCTTGCATGCAATCCTTTCTCAACAAACTGAATAGTTTTTACAGTCAATGGACATTGCCTCAAAACACCATCAAAACTACCTTTCTCAAGCAGCCAATTATCCAATGTATCAGTTAAGAGCCATTATCAATGTTCTTGATCACAATTCAAGTTTTAACAACTAATTTGCCACTAATATACTGTTACAGTGAATATCAGTAATTCAAACCAACGAGGTATAAAAATATATTACAAAACATAATATATATATATATATATATATATATATATATATATATATATATATATAAGACACGTTGACTAGAACAATCCAATAAGTTATTTATCCACCAAAAAAAAAATTTCCAATAAGTCACCAGAATCACAGAGCTTATTCCATGGATATCACAAATATCACAAATATAGTACTTTTACTTAACATCTATATGCAAGAGACAAAATTATTTGTCAAGTTAATAAATACTTTCAATCTTCCTCAGGAAATTTTCATGATTTGGCCATACAGGAACTCTAAGTAATATTTGGGTGAAAAATTGAAAAAAATATCTTTGTGTTTACAGTTGGCAATCAAAAATTACTTCCCTATTCAACAACGAAAAGATGCCTGACCTTATCCCTACATCCTGGGAACTAAATCCACAAGGAACAACCTTCTCTTTCTGCACATAATCAGCACCAACTCCTTCATTGAGTACACCTCCATCTTTCCCAGAATTACGAACCTCAATAGCCAAACCATCCAACATTTTCTTTAAAACTTCAAGCTTTTCTCCACCCACACCGTTAGCTCCATCCACCACCAATTTGTTATCCAACTCATTGAATGTACTGCCACTAGGGATCAAATCCATCAAGCACCTACCAAGTAACATAAACTCCTTAGCGAAGGCCTTTTGAAACAACATAATATCGAACAAATTATCATATTATATTCACCTTTATCTCAAACTAACCTGAATGAGCTCGATAGCTGTTCAAAATAATCAAGTTCAGATGCTTTCACGCCCTTATTTCTTGCACGAACCATCCAATGTAGTTGTGGGGTTGTCACAATTCCCATATCGATGGCAACTGCTCCAAGAATTGAACTGATTCCCTTTAACCGAACATAAAACAGAAGCAAATCAAACTTAAGTAAATGAAACAATAACCAAAATATTAGTGCAAAGTTCATAGTTATTAATGGAAAGAGGCTACGCACTTGTTTTGCAGCTTCAAGTAGAGATTCCCCACTAGGCCTAGTGTCCCTCCCCAACAATATCTGGGCTGGCCTCACTCCTTCCAATGGAATGTTTTCCTTCTCCACAAATTCGATTATCAGCTGCCCGCAAAAACAATGCAACAAAATAAGCATAGTTTATTTTTCAATACAGGCATTCCAAGTAAAAAAAAAAAAAAAACCAGCAAGACATACATTCCCACTTTTGAGTATTTAATCGTCAAAAAACCTCACTCTCACCATTGAAACCCAATTCAACTATTATGAACAAAAATTCTCCAAATTAATATCTTTGAGTCTCTCTCATTCCATGTTTTCACATCAAAAACTTTTCAAGCCAAGAGCCTTGTGTAGCTCAGTAGCATTGCCTAGTCTAAGGAGAACCAGGTTCAAATCCCCCCACCCCTCTTGTTGTAACAATTAAACTATCCACCCAAAAAAAAAATTTCCAAGACCCAATTTAGCTGAATACAGACATGAAATCTAGTTAAAAAAATAGCAAATTGTATATTTTCAACTCCTTTTCAGGAAAAATGTTATCTCATTCACAATACACACACTATACAGCTAAAATTGACATTCTTTTCAAGACCCAATTTAGCTCAACACACATGGAACCTAATATGAAACTGAAAATTGTAAATTTTCAACGTTATCCCATTCACAATACACACACTATACAGCTAAAATGACATTCTTTTGTCCAAAAAGATATCTTTTTTCCATTAAAAAAAAAAAACAAATGGGCATTTCACATTCAAAGTAAATATGAAGAATACATGCGAGAGGGAGAGAGAGAGACATGGAGGAGGTGTTGGGGAGAGGGAGCATTGGCAAGTGCATCAGCGAATGGTTCCCAATGTTGAGAGAGCATTCCGCCACTTGGGTCAGCAATTTTGACTCCATTATCAGACTCTTTGTTGTGAGAGGCCGTAATCACGAGCCCGATCACCGAAGAGTCCATCTTGAGAGACCTCAGAGCTGCCAAGATCCCCACTCTGTACACCGTCGATTGGAGCAACCCCGCATCAGCCCTGAAACCTGCCGTACCGTACGAAAGCCTCACACCTGTCCCCAAACCCACCATATATCAGTCTCAATTCTCAATTTTCTATAATTCTGATTGTTGAGGAAAGGAAACAAAAAAAGAGAAAAGAAAATGGGGACCTTGAGGAGGAGGGAAGCGAGCGGAGGAGCTGAGGAGGAGGGACTGTTGCTGTTCCTTCATGCTTTCTGTTAGAGTCTGAGAGAGACGAAGACCAGTTCCAGGAAGTGAGCGTGGTGATGGATTCTATGATTCTGTCGGAGGAGACTGGTATTACGCAACCAACCGTCTATTTGTTTTTCATACTGTTCCTTCACTAAAACGCTCCGTTTCTATCTACGTCTATTTTTATTCTATTCCTTGACATATCAACTTTGCCCATTTTAATTTTTATCCAACCAATAAAAAAAAAATTGCCCATTTAATAACATATTTTTCTTTATTAATTATTACAACTCCCATTGAATAGAGGACAATAGAAAAAAATAATAATGTTATTAAATGGGCTAGTTGATATAACAAGCAATATATAATTCAATGATGGCATGTTTGTAGTGCATTTGTAATTATTAAATCTCTTATAAATCTTTAGTTTAAAATTCATCTTCTAAGAAAAAAACTTATTTTTCATATGCTATATTTTGTTTTCTTTTTTTCCTTTTGAATAAAAAATAGAGCTTTCGATGTAAGCTCATCGACTCTACGTCACGTGACGGTAATGAGTAATACCACATATATTACATGGGTCTTGTTAGAGCTATCGCTCAAACCATTCATCTCTGTGTGCAGAATGAGGACTTTTATCATCAAGTCACACACTTTTTGGTTTTTTTTTTTTAACCTAGAGAAAAATATCTAGTTTTTTTTTTCCTTTTTTTTGAATAGCATGTGACTCTACTCTAACTCTATTTTTGGGGGTGAGAACTAAGAAGAGACCAATGATCTATAGATAAAAGGATGTGAATTATACATTGATAAGTTTAATTAACTTAATCGATAAAAGTTAAAAAAAAATAATAAATAATGATAATCATGGAGCTGATTGAAATTCTATCCTACTAAAAAAAAATCTAAAACTACCCGTAAAAAATAAAGGACATATCCGTCATTTGACAGAAACCCAACACGATCATAGTTTTCTCAGCCCAAAAACCCTATTAAAAAAGTAGTAGCTCATTCAGTGACACTCATATACACAGAGCAATTCTAATTTTCAATCCAACCAGACATGGGTTTGCTATCTTGGTTCAAAGGCAGCCCACAGCCACAGCAACCCAAACCCGTATCCGAATCCGAATCCAAACCAAAACAACCCACCACCACCCAAAGCCCCGCCGAAGTGCCCGGGATGAACGGCGCCGTGGCGGTCCCTCGCCGCCTCGCCGACGTTACGGTTTTCGAGTTTGGGTCGGTGACTGCCTCCGCCGACAAGGTCACTCTCGCCGGATTCTGCACCGTCTCCGACGACCTCGAGCCCTGCCGTTGGGAGATCCTTCCGGCCAGTTCCTCCGACGCCCCTCAGTTCCGCATCGTCTTTTGAGTGAGAGAAAGAGAGACTCTTTTTATCATTTTGTAAACTAGCTCAAAATATAAAGAGACCCCATTGTTGAGTTTGCTTGTTTTTTCGGTTTAGTTATGTCAAATTTGAAACCGAACTCTGAATATAATTTTGTTAGAAATGGGGTTTTTCTTTATAAAAAAAAAAATGTAACTTTATTTATTGAAAATTGACTTATAGTAATCTATGCGATTGATTATGTTCTATGTTGTGTTTACTTTTGGAATCACTTAATTTTAATTTGAAAATGGTTTTTTTTTTTTAATTTAAATAGCTAAAACAATATTTTGAGGCATTTGATGTACTTTGGTTGTAAACAATTTACTGGGTTTTAGTTATTGTTTGCTTGGGTACATGTGTTTTCATTAGAATAATGCAGTTATTGAAACTGTTTTAAATTTGCACTATTGACATTGGACTTCTTTTGTGTAGATATGTGAAATTGTTTATGCATGATAGGAATTTGTGGTCTGCATTATTTGTTTCATTAATATGATATAGCTTGTATTATGACATTTGCCTTTTGGTGCCCATAAGATGAATGATTATTGAGCTGGATATTTTTACATATGAAGATGTAAAATGTGTACACATGGATATGCTTGTGTATGATTGTAGATTGAAAACATTGAGAGTGGAATCACAACAATTGCTAAATCTTGTAGGTTGGTCAACATTGAAGCTTCCCCCAGTTGATTTGAATAGAATTGTTGTCTAATTTTGGCACTCAATGTTGCTCCACATGTGTGTATATATATTATTCACATTAATCCAATACAAATATGTTATAACAAGTAACAACTCATTGCTGCTTGGCTGTAATCGGAGCTTGATATGTCCTGATATTGTAGTATAATTTGTAGTGCCATATGTGGTTTCTCTTAGATTTAAGGACGGGATGAAAATGATGAACAACTTGAATGGATTTGGTAGTAAATTTAACTTTCTTGATGATAGTTTAAAACTTCAGCTACAAATTGGTATAGGCCTAGTGTTTTCTTTAGAGGGTTTAGGGGTCATTAGGATTTAGGACCTGGTAGAATATGTTGTTGGGTATTGGATAGAGATTTGGTGTTCTTTTGTTAGTTTATTTTTAATTTGACTTGAATTGGGTGTTCAAGCTCAAGGTAGCTAGTATTTTATGTTTCAAAAGCAAAAAAAACAATGAGAATCTTAGGAAAAGAATATAAGAATGAGAACTGAGAAGAAACTTATTCCCAAGAAAAGTAGAAGAATCTGAGGAAATCATACACCTGCTGTTTTTGAGCAGCTGGGCATGTGTGAAAAGATTGTCAAAAACTCTAATAAAGGCTCACAGAAATGAAGCTTCAATTGATATTTCATGAAGAGAGAATGAAACCATTTTAAGTGCTAAAAAACTTAGGATTGTTATATTCTATCCCTTGAATTGATTAGTTTGACACCAGCAGTATATATTTCAAGTAAAAGAAGCTGTAGAAGACACTCAACTTATACTCTTGGGCTGCAACATTTGCATGAACTACTTGCTGAATGCTAGACTAAAATAAACTTCTAACCGAGAGAGATTGAAATAAGAAATAAGCTTCTGGTCTGGCTTGAAGAAAATTAAGGTTAGGATTGTATCTAGATTTTTATAAATGGGCTAAGGCAACCTACCTAGTGTGTTTGTAATCTTGGTTTAATCAGATTTGGTCTTGGAATCAATCCCACCCACCCCCCCCCCCCCCCCTCCTTTCTCCTTTTTCTTTTTACTGAATGTTGTTTGAGCTGCTTGTTATGTAATAGAAATGCTCTGTAGTCACAAAGAGGACCAAGTAAAAGAAGAGGAAATTCGGAGTTGTCCGAATGGACACCTGATCTCAAGTGGTTGTCAAAATTCTGTGTATTAACACCTTTTCTTTCTTATTGACAACACCCTGGAACAGCTACTTGGCAAGCATATTTTCCAAATTATCTTGAAATTTCTGCTCTACTCGTTTCCAATCACCAAATCCCATCAAGCATATAGATGTTTGCCAAATAAAAGCAGCTGCAGGAAACAGGTTTCTGGATGTGTCGGATCTACTTTCAATCTGTATATGTAATGAACTTTTAGCAAGTATTGCAATTGGTTGATGGTTGATACCTAATTGGACATCCCAGTACTTTTGCTTACAGTTTTAAAATTGAACATTATGTTGCTTGTCCTTAAATTCTCCTGTGTTTGGATGAATGTGGGGCAGCAGAAGAATGAAACCAATGTGGTTTTATTGACTTTCATATCACAAAACCATTCTTTGGGAATGAGAGACCGCAATGCAGAGTGAGAAAAATTGGAAGATAAAAGGCTTTTGATAGAGTTGTAGTTCTCGCTTCTATGATCAGCTAATCTTGATACTTATAAAATTTATCCATCAATTTTTTCCAGTAGTCGATCCTGCCATGTTGGCTAATGGGCAAGAATTGTGAACAAAAACCGTACTCTCTGATTTAGGAATGAGAGCAATAAAAGTGTGGCTACGTTTTGAAAGACCATTGGAGAAAAAAGTTTGCAGAACCTCAATCACGTATTCACTATCCATCCTCCAAGGGTGTTGAAAAATAAATAGAGGCATAACTTCCGGCTCCAGCTTTATTAGACTTCATGCTAATTAAGTACAAATTGCTTTATTTCAACTGCATATGAAACCTATCCCAGGTCGTCATTTTCCTCTTGAGACATGACAATTGGAATAAGGCTTTCAAGTTCTTGGGTACAAATTGTTTGCGAATGTCCCCCCTTGATGAAATTAAATGATGATTGTCAATCTTTAGAAAACCCATATGATTCTTCCTCCTCCTCATGATAGTTAGAGAGGTGAAAGAATTTTGTGTTTGTGCAAGTGAGCAATTGAAGGCTAGCACCACACGGAGGAAGACCTATGGACGGGTTAGAGGTTAAGCAACTTAATTCAGGTCTATTTGGTTTTGTTTTTGTAATGGTTGGAAAGTGCTTAAAGGGGGTTAAACCTCTTTTAGCTGAAATTGTCAAATCACTAAAGAGTTTTAAGGAAGTCTTTGTTTTAGAGTTGAATTTGAAACATTTAGAAAAAGACTTTACAATTCACGATTTATACTTTATACATCCAAACTTTTAAAGCACTATTCACTATAATTTCTAAACAATTATAATGTTTTTTTTAGTTATAACTCTATATTGCTAAAGCTATACTACTAGGCAAGAGTTTTAGTATTCTAAGGGGTCTTTATTTTCAGTTTTAAGGTCAAAATTGAATTTAAAATTTTTAGGAAAATACTTTACAATTCACGGTCTATACTTTATAAATTCAGAATTTTAAAGCATTATTCACTATAATTTCTAAACAATAATAATGTTTTTTTAGTTACAACTCTATATTACTAAAGCTATACTACTAAACAATGGCCCTAGTGTTTTCAACCTAGCCGTTTAGGTTCAAATTCCTCTTCTGTTACTGAAACCTCTAGTTAAAACCCTACTTTTCATAATAGTGCCAAAGAGGCACTAGACCAAAGTTATTTCAAATTTTAATATTATTGTTTCGATAGTGAGGGTGGCACTTCAAACAAGAAATGTTGCAACTTGATATGAATGTATGACCTTTTTATTTTTCACTTAAAAGAGGAGCTCGCCTTGCGAGTTGAAATTAATCACATGCCACAAGGCGACGAGAATTGGGTTAAAATTGGGTTGGGTCCTTGGCAGAGGACCTTGCATTGTGGTAAAAGGCTCTTCTTCATTTTAAATAAATCTATTTATGGTTTAGATTAAATATTAGAAATCTAGAGGAATTAGATCTAGGAAATAAAATCTTAATCATAAGATGCACTTTCTTTTTTTTTTTCCCAATAAAATTTCTTGTTCCTGAATTGTTCTTATTTTGAAGTGTGCATATGCTAAGGATGAAAATAAACATTTACTAGCCCCGTTTTATTTTTTTATTGTAAAATATTTTTCAAAAAGTATTTTCTAATATTTGTTTCATTGTAAAATATTGGCCAATCCTAAAAACGTTTAGCAATCAACCAGAAAATGTGTGTAAAGAGACAATTTGCAGCATGGTCAGTTTGAGTTAATCCAGTTGTTTTTTTGGGCAAATCGATCGAGTTTGCACCAATCTGGTGGTTTGTGCTTGGTGGTGGGCGGGGTTGTGAAATAGGAAAACGTTTTATTTTTATGTTTTAAATACCTAAAAAGATTTTTTTGGAAGCATTTTCAAGAATATAACCAAACACCGAAAAAGAAAACATTTTCCCCAAAAATATTTTTAGTTGAAAACAATTTACATTATAAAATATTATTTTACAACGAAAAAAAATGGAACCTAAGGATCCATTTGCTTCAATGAAATGTGTTTTTGCATTTTATGTTGTTTGGTACAACGAAAAATACATGTCAACTAAAACCAAACCCAATAAAAGACAAAACATATTTTCAGCTTTTTAGGAGCATAAAATGTTTTAAAAACAATACATACTCAGTAAATTACCATAATGTTGTATAAATTACCGACTTTATACAACTGGGAGTATCCTTTAACCAAATAACTTCATGCTCTAATAAGAAGGCAGGGTGTTTGAGCAATGCCCACTACTCCAAGAACTAGATGTTTTTCTCTGGGTAAAAAAAAAAAAGACAGTTCATCACAACTTAGCCCAACCATTTTTAAGTAAATTTTTTTGCTATGGAAAAATACAATCTGGTGAGTGGTGGCAAAGGGCTGCTTCTTGTCTCAATTTTAAAATCAGAGATCATTTGAGACATCTATTGCAATAAAGGCACTCACCACATGGGCAAAAAAATATCAACCTTCATCCAAAAAAAGCAAACACTCATTCTAACGCAACTGAGGAAGCTCAAGCTCAAGAAATCAAGAAACAGAAGCCTCAAATGTGTAACTTAAAACTGATACTTCTTTACACAAATACAGCAGGGCCTTCTCAGAGTGCATTGTAATCATTGTCACCACCCATCTTAATGTAGCACATTATGGAAAATACAAGTACGAAAAAGGATGAGAGCTCCATTACTAGGGCTCCCCAACCAATAACACCGGCATGCTTTAATATAGCTGGTATGGCAATGCTTCCAACAGCTGAAGCTCCAGTCAAGAACTTAGTCGCATTCACCCAGCTGTTTTCATCATCAAAAAGGATGTAAGGACAAGTTGAATGCTTATTTCAATGGTTCAGCTCATATTAAAGAAAATTGAAAAAAAAATCATTGCTGATTAGTTTTAGAAAAGACTTACGGGCTCTCAGATTCAGATATTACAGAAGAACCATCAGATCCCGCTAAAAACAGCAAAGGCATGGGAAGGAGCACATACATCAATACTGCAAGAGAATAATTTGCATATTTTCAAACAAATAAGCCAACAGGACGAACATTTATATGGGGAGAAATCTCAAGCCCCCTCATTCTATGTAAACATTTCACTATTAGCAACTTTGTCCAATTAAAGAACCAAATGACCAAAAATCTTCACCTAAAACACTCCCTAGCAAAGATCATATCACTTATTATGAAATTAAAATATGAATATTACCATGCATATGCTAGTTATGGGCAACAATGAAAAATATGAATACACTAACAGTTGTGCTTATACAATATAGTACCTTATTTGAGATTAGAAAGTATAACCTATGTTGCAAGGACCAAGTATTGATTTAAAATTGAACGCCTCCAATTTATTATGCTCTAGGAATTCAGGTGAAAGCCTTAACCATCCAAATATAAATTCTTGAACATAATCTTACCATGTGATTAAAACAGGAATGAAATATGAAAAGCTGTATCTATATTATGTTTGAAAATTCAATACATTCATCTAATAAAGGCAGCAGAGAACTCCAAATATATTCATTTTTAAAAACTAATATGTGAATATAAACTTCTTCAGTGAGAGTACCAATAAATCAATATGTGCAACAGCATAAGTATCCAACATATAACCGTTCCTGCAGTTGCACCTAGTCATGTAGGGAGAGATCATCCTGGTAAACATATCACTTAAAACCCTTTAATATAGGGTAATTTGTTCACTTAACAGTATATTATGACTTTTGTTTTCAAGTTATTTTTTTACAATTTTATGTAACAAGATCAACCTTAGCGGTTTGGAGAATAGGTGTAGGCATGTCAGCCCTTTAAAGAATTTGATAAGTTAGAACCTCTCTCTCTCATCTTTGAAGAAAAAAATTATTAAAGCACAAAAAATACACAACCCACGAATTTAATATTTTACTTACAACTTACAAGGTCCTGATATATTTATCACATTGATTGAAACCAAATATAACAATTTAAAATTTGAAGTTACAAGCTATAGAGATTAGAGAGCCCCTTGATAACAAACCAATGCTAACACCCAAGACCAAAAACTCACCAGTTAGCATGGGCCACCAATTGTCGTACAAAGCACATGCCTGCAGTATCACATATAATAAGATAGTGATTAGGTTTTGGCACAATAACTGTTTTTTCATCAGTTTGTATTTATAATTCAAAATATGACCAAAAGAAAAGAGCATTACTGACCAATATTTGCAGTACAATCCCTCCAGAGACCAAAATTGCCAAGAAAGCAAGTTTGCCGGATTGCAAGCAGGCACGCACATAACCTGGTATGTCTGCCATAATCAAATTTGCCTTACCTCATAGAAGAGAACAACTGAAACAGAAGATGCTATTAAAGCAGATATATGGAAACTAAAGAAATAAATATTTGAAATAACTAGGCAGATTGCAGGGGATGCACGATAAATAAAGTCATACTACAAGGACAGAAAATTTTAGGAAGCCATTTATTTAGCAAATTCTTAACCGATTTTGTTCGGAAGAACAAATTCATGCCACATTTCAGGTCAAATTTTTAGCAATGTGGATGTAAGCCCAAAGAAAGGAATTTTAGTTGCAGTAGGTTGACCTGGATACTTTCTATATATATAGTAAAATTTTCTTGAAAATCAATTTCAAAGTTTTTTAAGTGCAAATGCATATAAAGACGTTCACTTGAGAGAGAGAGAGAGAGGTGGGGGGTGGGGGGCCTTAGATCAAGCAGCCATAAAATTTGTCAGCAAACACCACATAATCATGCTTGGTATTTGTTTCAGATAGCTGTGTTGATTACTGAGTATGAGCAATTAGAACATGAACATTTTGTAATATTAGCATTATTAAAGGCTAAACACATATTGACATCATAAGCAAAGCAAGGCATGAGCCTGAATGAAGTTCAGCATATCTTTTGGAGTTATGGAAGATAAATATAGATAGGGGAAAAAAAGAACAATATTGCAAAACTGCTGTGTTCATTGATGCAAAAAACTAAAATTTGATAACATAAATGCATGCCATATTTTGGATTTAAATACATAAAAGTAAATCTAACAAGGCCTTCTGAAATGTTTTTTTTAATAAGTAGGAAAAATCTGTATAATAAAGCTTCTTTATGCAAAAGAGCACAAAGAAGTCAAAAAGTACAAGGAAGAAAAAAGATAAAAGCAAGGAAAAAAACTTAAATACAAGAGAGAAGAGAAGTAATGAACAGAGGGAGGGAGTTACTAGACATGCCCAAGACCAATTAAAAAGAGAACCACTAAAAGAAGCAAGTAGATGGTCTTCTGAACTATCTACATCCTCAGATGTCCGCCTATTTTGCTCCCTCCGTATACACTACATCAAACACAATGGAACTAAATTCCAAATGTCTGAAGAATGCTTCCCCAACTAATTCCACCAACCAAAAAGAAAATCTAGTACCGTTCTTCGTAAGACCCACGAAACCCCAAAGGATTGAAAAGCAAAACACTACAACCAATGAGCCTTCACACAATGAAGCAACAAATGATCCATGGACTCCTCACAACAATGACACATAACACACCAGTCAACAAAAGTGAAACCCCTAATTCTCAAATTATCACCCGTGAGTATCTTATCCCAAGCTATGGTCCAAACAAAAAAAGAGACTCACCGAGGGACCTTAACTTTCTGAATGTCTTTCTAGGGAAAGACACAAAGAGAGGGCTCACAACTAATTATAAAGTGATTGGATATCAAAATCCCCATTTTTCTTCAACTTCCATCTCATGTGATCCCCATTTTTAGTTGAAGGAGTATTGGATTCCGAAGGAAATCCACTACTAAATCTGACTCCCAATCATTTAGATCCCGAGTGAAACATACATCCCAACTCTTCCTCTCCCCCACCCCCTGCCTTGCCAAGGAAAGCTCTACTGAGGCCTCCCTATTAATGGTAATCTCATACAAAACTAGGAAAGTCAGTTGAAGAGGTTGATCCCCACACAACCTTGCTAGAATTTTACTCTATTTCCCACCCCAATCTCAAATTGAGTATTTTGGCTAAGTACTTCCCAACCCATTCGGATGCCATTCCCTAAACCACAACCATACATATTTTTCTCCAAGGAAAAAGGTTAATTTAAAGGATATATTTTTGCCTTACTATGGCCATAAAACAAGAGAATTGAGAGTATAGGGAGTAAGTGAAGACAGAGGAACTAAAAGGAAAATTTCACATGGACATTAGGTGGGTGAAACAAACAAGCTTGTATTGTAATCTCTAAGGGCCAGTTTGGATGGAGGTGGGAGGGAGGGGGAGTAAAGGGATACCCTTTACTCTCCCTCCCTCCCCCTCCCTCCCCCCGCCATCCAAAATAACCATAAGTGCCATATCATGGAAGTCATCACCTCATGTTATGCATTTGTGCCTGTGCTAGTGAATTCCCTTCATTTGTTGACCTATTGTCATAACTATATTATGCCTAATCACTTCTCTTATAATTGCTTCCACCCAAGGGTATGGCAAGGTAATCAGACCCAAAAGAAGGTTACCCTTCCAAACTCTATCAACATCTGGCATATGCATCCAATGCCCATCTTTTAAACAACATGAAAAAAACTCCATTCCAAAAAAAAAAAAAAAAAAAACTTTTCTTTTTTGATAAATCAGTAAGATTTCATTTAAAAAAAACACTCAAAACAAACAGTCCCGCTACAGTTCAAGACAAGGCTCAACAGACAATTCCGGCACAATCAACTCAACTAACAAATATGCAACAGAAGAAAACAATATCCAACTCACGACTCATTTTTCTGCTATAAGAGCTGAGACTACACTTTTTTTTTCAGTATCCACTAACTTCACCAACTACCATGGGGTTATAGATTGCTTTTGGATTGAAGAACAGAGAAAGGTAATCCCCAGATGGAGCAGAGGACTCTGTTTAAAAGGTTGAACAGTAATCTCCTCCAATAGGAGCAATAAAATTTGCATTACCTAATCAATAACTCTGAAATTAGCAACACAAATTTTCACACACCTACTAAGTGAAAGACTCTAAAATCACCTCTAGTAAGAATGAATTGTCAATGGAATGAAATTACAAATTTTTTTTACCACACATTAATCACCTATCAAGTAATTCAACCACATCTTTCATGGTCAAACTTCAGAAAACTCAAAAATCTAAGACCATACTCAAAAACCCACCTAATAAAAACGCAATTTTTAATAGACAACACCATGTATCATATCATATCATATAAGTTACCAACAAAAATTTATGGTAAATCACAATATATTATTACGCAATCAGGGGAAAATCATGGTGGAAAATGACCCTTTATTCTCTGCTAATAATCCAACACAAACAGTAGTATAATCTGAACTGTAATGGAAATTAAAGTAAAGAGTTACAATCTTCGAATCATAACATAAACATAGAATCAGAAAAAGAAGAAGTATTAAGAGAATTAGGAAGAGATTAAGGTCTGGTCAATGGATCTCTAGCAATTAAGTTATTATCGATATAAGATGCAGAGAAGTGAAATGAGAGCGTACCAGAAGTAGAAGTAGAAGTAGAAGAAGAAGCCAATGTGTTTCGAAATTCGATTCTATAGCATAGGCGTGGAATGTACCAGACAGACAGCCCTGTGTCTGTGTGTTGGCCCTTTTTTCGGATACAACTAAAATCAACGATATCATTCAACAGAACAAGTAATTATATATATATTTTGTGAATGGTGGATGTGAGGTCTACCTTGATAAAAGGATCCTAGCGCTAATTCACGTTTGATTATTGGATTCAACCTCACTTTCACACTACTAATCTATTTATTATAAAAATATAAATAATTATTCAAATTATTAAACACAATTTAAAATTATTATAAAAATATAAATAATTATTCAAATTAAAAAATATATATATATATATCATGTAACACATGCATATGTATAGATACACTTAATAAGATAAAACGTGTGGTGATGATCATTTTTTTTCTTTGTAATTTTTAATAGAATAAAACGTTTAGTGATCTTTGTTGTGTAGTGATTTTTATTGAGAATTGTGACTTGTTTTTTTTTAATTTAAATTTCTATAGTTCATTAATATTAGATTCTTAGTATTTTGTACTCATTAATAACTCACTTGGTACAAAAATTGAAAAACTTAAATAGATAATTATGGTATGATTCCCACATAAATTTAGACACATGGCACAAAATTATATTCTAATTTCAAGTTCTAATTGAACTTTCTTTAAGCTTTACCTATTAATATATATATATATATATATGTTATGTATTTTTTAAAAATAATTTGATAATTGGACATTTCTGTTGGAAATACACGAAGTGTTAATTGAGACATAATACTTTTAACTACTTTAATTATGTACTCTTCTCTTTGGGAAAAATTGGAAAATAACAACAAATTTCAAACAATTTCGTTAGTTAGCACCATTTCCAAGCTATTTAGGAAACTAAGATCTCGTGCTCATTGGACTCGATTTTGGTGTAGTAAATCAAGTTCTAGGGACTCGATTTCAATGACTGGAACTCGAGTTCCATAAAGAGATTTCAAACTAGAAAACCATGAAGAACAAATTAGAAAAAACCAAATCACGAACAACAAATCAAAAAACCCAAATAAAAAAACCACGAAGAAGTTCTATGAACCCAAATCGAACCTAAGAGCGACGACGAAGGTTGGAGGAGGCAGCGGCGGCGAAGCTCCAGGCGAAGCAACCCACGGTTTGGACTGAACCCAAGTGAGGTGAGCAACCCTACGATTCGAACTGAACCCAGGCAACGGCCTTTGCTCTCTGAACCCGGACAGTGGGTTTTATGCATTTTTCTGAATCTTTGATTTGGTCCTTAAAAAAAGAAAAATGAAGGAAGAAGAAGGACTCGCAGAACGCTGAAAAATGAAGGAAGAAGAAGGATTCGCAGAGCGCAGAAATTGTCTCTCTTAGGCTCTAGTTCTCAAAGAAATTGAGTTTGTTAGGGTCGAGTTCTAAGAGCAAAATTGAGTTCCTTCGACTCAAGATGTTAGTTTCCTAAATAATTTGGAAACATTGCTAACTAACGAAATTGTTTGAGAATTGGTGTTATTTTTAAATTTTTCCCCTTCTCTTTAAAAAAAAAAAGTACTCTCGCTAACTTATTAAGCTTGCGAAAAAAATAAAAAATTATAATCCACTTCGTTTGTAAGACAAAAAAAAAAAAAAAATCAATTTATTATATGTTTATGTTATTACTATTTTAGGAACAATGAGTCTATGCATACAAAATTCTTCATTACTATTGACATAGTATGTTGGTGTTATTATTATTATTATTTTTGATAAAAAGGAAAATGCATTAAAGAAAATGTTATGATTCATACGTAATATAGCCAATGTCAGTAGTAGGCCACATGGAAGTAAACAAATAGGTTGGGTCAGGCTGGTTCTAGTTTTATCCAACTAAGCATGGGTAAGAAACGTACCGAACTAAACAAGTTGCATAATAACTTATAACCTTTATTCAATTTTGATGAGTCATATAACCTATGTTGAAGTCCAATTTTACCATGTTTATATGAAAGTGATTTTGATATGATCATAATTTCTCATATTATAAATCATGACAAAAAAACTAGACCCTAACTTTGCTGTTTTAAGGAAGATTGATGGATGGTAACACAAAGGGATAATAATTACAGACTGCATGGGATTATTAGGATAGTTGGAACCTTAGTAACTAAGGATTTAGCTTAGGTCACAGCAAAAAAAAAAAAAAAAGGATTTAATTTAGGACAATTTAGGTTAGATCACATTTTGATTTGGGCTTAGAGGTCAGTCAAATTATTAAATGGAATAACGGACCGTTTGGGAGACACAAAACACAGCACAAGAGTCCAAAACTGAAGGAACAGTAGGTTGGCTGAATCTGATTCTGGATTTTAGGTAGAGGTTTTGTTCCAGTGTAAAAAAAGACAGCTTTGCTTGGGTGCTGTGTCGGCACCAGAGCTCCACAAATCTTGATTTTGTCCCAATTAACACAAAATATGCATTATTGAGCAGACCAGACCACAACTATTTCTACCCTCATTTTAGGACTTTCTTGACCAGACCAGAACATTAGTGATAGTGAATAAAAGATAATGCATTATTGTCCCAATGAATCTTATCTTAATTTCACTTGGGAGTTCGGATCCAATAAGAGACATGGTTACCACCTCGAATACAGTTTTTCTCTAAACTAGTTTGAAGAGAAATCTTTCAAACTTGTCATATATTTTTATATTGAGTGTGAAATTTGAAAATCTAACTATTGGATTGCAGGTTCTTATTATATCCTTCATGCTTGCAAAATTTCAAAAAGATCAAAGATCAATTGTTATATCATCAAACAAATGTTAAATTTTCAAGTTTTTATAATATAAAATTGTGTATAAAAAATAAATTCATTGATCAAATAGTAAATAAGATTCAAATTGAACGAAATTTGACATGCATATTAAGAACATAAGGAAGATAAAATTCAACGGTTAGATTTTCAAAATTCACACTCGAAAAAAAGATATATGATAAGTTTGAAGGGTTTCTCTCCAAACTAGTTTGGAGAGAAACTTTGTTCTTACCGCCTCCTCCCTTACTTTACGAGAAATTATTATTTACACCGGGAGAACTGTTGATGTGATCCTTCCTAACCAATAAAATAATGTTATTTATGCAAATGTATGTGAAAGCTTCCTAATTAGCACAAAGAATAAAAATTAAAAATTACCAGATGATGTCACATTTGCATAAATAACAGCATTTTATTGGTTGAGAGGTCAGGGAGAACCACGTCAGCAGTTCTCCTAGTAAACCTAATAATTTCTCATACTTTACACCACACCACAACTATTTCTACCCTCATTTTAGGACTTTATGCATCTAAATTCCCATTGCAAAGATTTTATCCTATTGCAAATTTGATATGTTGACTGCAGAGCTAAAATTCCTTTCTTTACCTTGATTATACCTTTTGTTCTAAATATTTAGTTTGGGTTCAATAATCAATATTTTCCCCTCAAATTTCTATATATATATTTTTCCTCAAATTTAAAGATAGGCCTAGTAGTATATATTGGGCCGAGGGCCCGGACCGAGGACGCCTAGTAGTTCGAGGATAGGTAAACGTTGTTATGGAAGTTAGCATTAGTGAATAAAGAAAAGAGTCTGGTCATAATAGTCCAAGAAGGTGGTCCGAGGAGGGATACTTCCTCGGCTATTCCAACCATTTTTTTTTTCATAAAAAGAATTAAATAATATCATAGAGTCTTAGATTGATAGCTTAATAATTGTAAGGATGATAGGCCTAGTAGTATATATTGGGCTGGGGGCCTGGTTCGAGGACGCCTAGTAGTTCGAGGACGGGTAAACGTTGTTATGGAAGTTGGCATTAGTGAATAAAGAAAGGGGTCTAGTTATGATGGTCCAAGAAGGTGGTCTGAGGAGGGATGCTTCCTCGATCGAGCAAAGCAGAGGTCAGAAGGTGTGGTCTGCTATCCAGAAGTAACGTTCCAAGAGATTCTATTGATAAGGATATATATCATGAAATTACAGGACAAAGGAAAGTTATGAAATATCTAAGAGAAAGCTGCTACCACTACATTGAATGCTTTGTAGCTAACTCTCTGACTGCATTAATGAGGAAATGATACCTGAACAGTAATTTTCAGCCTTACAGCTACTCCCATAAACTTCAGAAAGATGCTGATGGGATAAGGATTAACACCAACAATCTAATCTACATGTAGAGGGTGGAGATGAAAGAAAGAAAATAGTATAAAATAGAAAGAAGACCCTAAGGTAAAGGGATCAAAGAATTAAGAGAAAAACATTGTAAGAACAAGAACAGGACTTGTAACCAAATTCAAAAGAGAGATATACAAGAACTGATCTCCTTGGATTGTGCCGAGAACAATTTTCTTTAGATAAAACTAGTTTATCTTTGCTTTCTCGTCATTTGGGCCAACTATAATGGTTGTCTAACTCATTAGAGCCTAGTTTTTTAACCCATTATCTACAAATTCATTGTATTGGGTTTTTTGGGCCTAAATCCTTTAACCCTTTGGGTTTAGGAACCAAATTGTGACCTTACAATAATCATCCAAATATTTCCTATGTTTAATACGCTAATAAAGAGACAATATTTTATGGGAAAATTTTGTTACACTCATTTTATTGTGTACTCTGTCCACATTTCCCTTAAAATTGTGTTTTGAGAACATGATTTCATTTAAAATTGTGAAATCATGAAATCGTGTTTTTAAAGGAAATGTGTATAAAGTATACAATAGACAATGTGATAATCATTATACTTGTATTTTATGAATAATGGCTGGTCCTTAGCGTACAAATAAAAGAAAAAATATATATAAAAACACTATATGCTAGGAGAGAGAAAAAAAAATTTCTCATGAAAAATCTATCCAAAAAAGAAAAGAAAAGAGAGCATCAATTCAAGGAATCCGCCTCAAACTAAGGAGGAGCATCAATACAAATTGAGAAACCAAAAATTCAAAGCTCTACAATAATCCATCTCAAAGTCAAATAAAGCCGTTTAGGAGAAAACCAAATCTAGAAGAGAGAGCCCACCTTAAATGCTTGATAGCTATGAGGAGGAACTCATTCAGTTCTAGAACTCTAGCCTTGAGATCTCAAACATGTTAGCGCAAAGGAGCTTCGATTTGATGGAAAAATTTGAAGGTGAAAATGAGAAGGAAATTTTTTTATTTTTTTTTAATATAAGATAGAAAATTGAGTGAAGATGAATTTTTTCTTAATCGACAAAAATGTCCATATGTACGTGCACATGGGCTCCCTCAAGTTGCCTTTATTTATTTATTTATTCTTTCTACCTTGGGCAGTAATGTTACCTTTTGTTTATTTATTTATTTTAATTTTCTAAGCCTAGGCATGCCCTTTTTTTGTCTTGATTAACGTTGCCTCTCTTTCTTTTTTTTTTCTTTTTTTTTTCTTTTTTATAAACTAGTCATGATATTTTTTGGACATGATTTTTATTTTTTAATAAATTTCAGTGATTGTTCTTTTTTTTATTTATGGTTATTTGTCACTTTTTTGTTTTAATTGAGCCTCATTCTTTAATAAGGATATATGAGTAAATTTATTAAAACTAATTTTTTCCATCCCTCCACTTTTTCACTCTCAACTAAACAAAATGGAGAGAAAATAAAATCACTTCCATCCTCCTACTATTTTTTTTTTTTTAGGGCCTAGGCGTGATATATATATATATATATATATATATATATATATATATATATATATATATAATAAACTAGATAAAGCGTAGCATTTATTGTTACTATGCTTCAGTTAAGCCACATTAGCATCCATGTCATTATCATTTTTTCTTCCCAATTTTTTGTACAATTTTTTTAACATTTAAAGTTAATTAAAAACGCTATTATGTTTCAATCAAAATATCATATTTATCTTATTTTTAACTATTTTTATTTATTATTAAATTTTCAATTCCATTTTAATTTTTCATTTCCCCACTACTTTCTACCTTATCTTTCTTCAACCTTTCTCATTCCATTTTAACTTTTCATATCCCCACTACTTTCTACCTTAATATCACTATTATTCTATCATTTTATCTTTCTTTATTTTTTACTCTTCTTATTCTTATCCTCATACTATAAATTTGTCATCCCCTCTCTCATTCCATGCATAATTTTTTATTTTTCCACACATAAAAGGTTCTCTCTCTCTCTCTCTCTCTCTCTCTCTCTCTCTCTTTATTTTTCATCAATTTTTGGTATATTTATTTTTCTTGCATCTCTACTTTAGGATGATAAACTTTTGTATTCTTTAAAATTCTCCTTTGGATTGATACGATTTTGTTTTTTGTTTTATGTTGTTATCTTTTTTATTCTCATTGATTGTTAAATGTTATGTTATTGCATTATAAAGATAGTATATAGAAATATAATGTTATTTTATTGCATAGCATAACTAAAATAATTTGGTGTTTATTGCTATACATTTCATTTTTACTATTTTTCTTCTCATCTTATTTTATTCAACATTTAAATTTAGCAACATCCACCATATTATTAACTTATTTATATTCTGTCTCTTTTTTTTTTTTAAATTAAACATATAATATTTTTTTAAAATTCAATAAATAAAAATTGCTCTTATAGAGTATTCCCATGAAATGTTACAATGCATTGATGGAAAAATAAAATACAAAACAAATACCAATTTAGAAACACTAAATATATATATATATGAAACCAAACATAATATAAAAAAACTAATAGTTACAGATATACTAACTTAATGGAAGCAAGACGGAGTGAAAAAATAAAAAAATAAACGTTATAGTACATATTTAGTACATTAGAATTATCATCAAAATTTGGAAAAACAATAAGATGACAACGGAGAGAGAGAGAGAGAGAGAGAGAGAGAGAGAGAGAGAGAGAGAGATATATGGGTAACAAAGTGTAGATGGAGAAAGGGAAAAAAAAAATCAAACGTCAATTTGTAATTGTTAATTAGAAAACAAAGAGCCTGACGGGAGGAGTAAAGAATAAAATAGAGAAAACCTTACAAAGGACATCAAAAACTTTACTTCTACTTTTATTTTGGTCGATTTTTTTTTTTTCTTGCATCTCTACTTTAAGTTGATGAATTTTTGTATTCTTCAGAATTCTACTTTGGGTTGATACAATTTTTTTTTTTTTTCGAAGCCCATTTTTGTGTTTTAAGTTGTTATCTTATTTATTATCTTTGATTGTTAAATGTTATTCTATTACATTATAAATATAGTATATAATAATATAATGTTATTCCATTACATAGCATAGCTAAAATAATTTGGTGTTTATTGCTATACATTTCATTTTTACTATTTTTCTTTTCATCTTATTTTATTCAATATTTAAATTCAGCCATATCCTCCATATTATTAATTTATTTATATTTTTTATCATTTTTTATTTAAAAAATTAAAAATATAATATTTTACTTAAATTCAAATAAATAAATAAATTTCTTATAAATTCTTCCCATAAAACGTTACAATGCATGAATAGAAAGCTACAATACAAAACACATGCTATTTTAGAAACACTAAATTTATAATAATAATTGTGGGGCCCAAATAATTTATGGGCCGGGCCCATTTACCCGTGAGGAGGCCAGAGGCCCAAGTCGAGGAAGGCTATGGCCCAAGCTCGGCAAGATAGCCTTGGGATTCAGCCGAGAACAGTTCAGTCCTCGGCAGACCCAAAGTCCCACCAGAAAGAGGGGTAAAAACGGTATAGGATTAAAACTAGGAAGAAAAATCTAAAATATCCGGGGAAAGCTGCCCTTACGGCCATTCAATGCTCTGCACCTGACAGAGCCGCATTCTTTGGCTTTTACAACCACCCCCAATGACTTTGGGTATGGGCTGATGGGACAAGTATCAGTCTTGGAAAGTTTGACCCTACACGTGGACGAAGGACAGCGAACACAGGCCAGTATAAAAGGGAAAATAAGTGACCTAGGGAAGGGGCTGGGAAAAATGGCTAGAAACCGGAGCCTCCCAGCCCACCTCCAGGAGAAAGACTCCAGGGGTGAAGAAAACTTAACCATGTGGGAACATCACGAAAAACCCACCGTCTGGTGACCAAGGCCTAGCCTTTCAAACCCACGCTCTACAAATGATATTGTTTGGGCCTTTGTATGTACGAACCAAATACTGTTTAGGTTGTCGCAAAATCGAGTCCTTACAATAATAATAATAATAATAATATCAAACCATACATATCATAAAACAAACTAATAGTTATGGATATACTAACTCCATGCCATCAAAATGGAATAAAATAAAAAATAAAAATAAACGTTACAATGCATATTTAGTACATTAGAATTATCATCAAATTTGAGAAAACAATAGGATGTTAACGAAAAGGGAAAGAAAGAGATTAGTAAAAGAAATCAAGTGTCAATTAAATAAATTAATTAGTAACTATTAATTGGAAACCAAAGAGGCTGACAGGAGTAAAAAAATTAATTAAAGATGACCTTATGAATGTCATCAAAAGCTTTACAGTGCAATTAAATAAATCATTAAATTCACTTAATTGAATCATATAATCAACAATTAAATACAATCATACAAAATTTAAACTTAAAACTAATCAAACTCTAATCTAGAAAACAATATTTATTATCAAAACTAAAAGGAAGATGTTCTTCAGTAATAATAGAAATATATAAGAAATAAAGATGGAAAAGTTCAAAATCCCATTTTTGACATTTCATTTAACATTATTTATAAATAATAAAAATAAAAAATAAAATCCTTAAATGCTTATATTCTTCACACATCATGACTTTTAAAAATCTAATGAAAGGTTCTAAGATTTTATCTCTCATGTAATGCCTCTATTATGAAAATCATCATCCAGTAAAATATGATAATAGTAAAAAAAGTTACAAATCAGATCATGAAAAAACTAATTAGCCACTATTATTATGGAATAAAAGGTTATTTATTTATTTATTTTTTATGTATCTAAGGAAATGAAATGTATAGAGTTTACTTATTAAGGTATATTTAAAGATTCACATTAAAAAAATATGTAAAGGTTTTTTTGAAAAATAAAGTATATGTAAGGTTTTTATTAACTTAAAAGACAATGAAAAACCAATTGTTATTAACTACAATCGTCACTACTCTATAAATCTCACACAACACTATATTTAATATCCTAAACAACTTATAAATTACAACCAAAATCAATCATACAATTACACAATCAAAGCATGAACATGTAACATGAATTACCTCCTGAATTATTGCTTAAAGTTTTCACAATTATTGAAAGAGAATCACTAAATTTAATTTTTAGGAAACATCAAGATAAGGTGTCACGCCCCAAACTCGATACCCGGATTTGTGACCATGACCGGCATGCTAATATCAAGCCTAAACTTGATATTAACAAGAACCAACTTAACTTTTACAAAACTTTTACCAAAAGCTTTCCCCTTACTTTTCATCCTTGTTTCCTTACTTAAATGATATAACTTTTCACTTGATATTCATAGCATCTACATTGTACCCAAAGATTGACATAGTCCACCAATTGTTCAAATTCGGAATTTCACATAATACATCTCTTAATACTTTAAGGTATACACTTTCATTTGATCCTAAAATACACAATGCTACAAATCTAAACATCATATTGCTAATTTAGGATCTATACATATAAAACTAAAACCAGCTCATTCCAAAACTCGACTAAGACTCCCTCTGCTCCAAAATAAAACCTGCTAACTGAAAGAGTGGAAGGGGTGAGCTATACAACTCAGTAAAGGTAAGATATATGAGAATTTAATAAGGATGCATGTAAATCAGATCATTTCATTCTATGAATATTCGAATAAGAGAACATCTTTTCATGCATAGTATTTTATACTATTCATATTAATAACTTATACGCTCTTCATAGAAAATAATTGTTCTCTTTTTTCTTATCAGGTTAATATTACCAAAACCTTTCGGGTTACACTTCTTTCATTTCCTACAAAGTCACTATATGTATATTCTCATTACAAAATAATCATTTTAACTTAAATAAGATAATCGGCAACTTTGTATTAAACTAGAAACATCTTGACCCAATAAGAAAGCCTTTCTTTATAAACCTTTTTCCCGAAAAAATATTATAACTTTCATAGTCATAAAACTTTTTTTTTTTTTTTTAGAAACTCATAGTCATAAAACTTAACATTTCATAAAGAACAGGTATCTGATAACTTTTAAACATAACTTGTACTTTCATCGGAAGTTTTATCTTTATAGCACAATAGAACTTTAGAAACTTTTATATTTAATGAACAGCTTTTCTTTTCATCAGAAACTTCTTCTTGCCATGAGAGCTTTTACTTTTCACAATGCATATAAACAAAATAATTCTCTTATGATTAATAATATAACATAGTTGTTCATAAATAACTTATTGGTTAGTCCAAATCTGATAAGTCTGTACTTATTTGGGAGGTTTCTAGCACCACAGTGCTAGGCATCCAGTATTCCCCACAGTACTAAGCATCCAGCATTCCCCACAATGCCAGGTATTCCCGGAATTACATCATAATATATATCTTTCAACCATGGGGGTAGGTTGACTTCCTCCACAAGTTGACCGTAACCAATAAGGGCAGGTACAGCAGAGCCAGTTCCACTTAATGACCAATCATATAACATTTTCCATGAAAAGCAAGTAATTAACCCTTACTGACAGAGTTCAGATCACCAGATGACATAACCTGCAAATCTTTCATACTTATACATCATCCTGAAATTTCTTATTTTGCATAACATTTCATAATAATAGCATTTCCATTCTTTTCTTTAAACATCATGTTCGTGGAAATTAGTAATGGCATCAATATGCTTAAATCATATACATAAGGTTTCGAAAGTTCATGAACATATCTTTGTCAGAATAATGATTATATGCCATATCTCTAACCAAAAACCTTTTAATGCATAATATACTTTAAAATAACCTCATGACTTACCAAATACCCATATAACTTATCCCTTACCTGAAAGCAGAGGAACCGAGAGCCTAAAGTCGAAAGAGCTTAGACTTGGATACTGGTAACACCTAAACCAAATATCAAAACTTATTACTATCCATAATTCATTATCATAAACTTACACATTCATCTCAAAGCCTGTCTTGTAGAATCAAGGAAATCCTAATCCCACCTCAACGAGGGTCCCACAAACACAAAATACATTCATCATACAACATGTTGAACAAAACAGCTTCATAAATACAACTGTTGCATGGTTTAGAACCCCTCCTTTGAGTACTAAATCTCAAACCAAGTTATACGAAATTAATCTATGATCTAAACATACCAAAAGATAAACATATTAAATTATAGCTCAAAACATTCACCCTAACTTTAGAATTAAATCCTCAAAGTCAGAGTTATCCTTTACCTTTGATTGCTCATTTCAGCAGCATATGCCTCATTTGTAAAATACAAATGGGCTGTCCATACACATCAAAATGCCATGAAATTTTACAAAACCACTCCCCTGTATGTCCAGTATATACCATAAAATTTTTCGGAGTCAAAACATAAAACCATGATTTATTAAAAATCATACAAGACAATGTGCTCAAATCTGTCCTGACAGAGTTTCAGGCAATTTAGAAATTAAACAATTATTTTTATATTGATTCAAATGCTGTGAGACCACTTCCATAACAACCACATGTGTCTTAGATTCCATAGGAAATATCCCAGCATCCAAATTCACTGTATACAATTTAATACATAATTTACCATACATGAACACAGAATCTGTCACAGTAATAGTTTTGCAACGTTTTATTGTAAATTCATAAACAATTATCAAACGATGGTATTTTCATATGGGGATTTTTATATACTCATTAGACATGTTATAAAACACTTATATACAGTCATTTAACCATTTGGAGCAAAAATACACACAACAAAAATCCCAGTAGCAGCATCAAAAATACTCATCCTAACTTTTTCTTACTTCCTTAATCATATAAAATCATTAATTAGTAAAAAACCCTAATCTACCTTCAACAAATCACCAACACAATTTCAAAGCTTCTTAAAACACTATATATATATATATATATAGATTTACAAGTTCATGATTTCCTAATTTCACAAACCACAAAAACCATTACTAAAAATTCCTTGAAGAAATCATGGATTCTAAGGTGAGAGTAGCTAGAATCCTTACCAAATTTATGGTTCTTGAGAGGAAATAGAAATAAATCACTCTTGCATGAAAGGATGTCCCTTTCCTAGTGGTTGGACCAATGGCGGCTCTAGGAATATTTTTTAGGGGGTCAATAAGAAACATAAATTATGCAAAATTTAAAACAAAAGAAAACTTGAATGTATCGACATCACAAAAAACAAAACCAAAAAAAAAAACAAAAAAACAAAAAAAAACCGAAATACATAAAGTTTTACAATTGCTTTCTATGATGTTTCATATATTGAAATTGTTAAATGATTTATTCATTATAAATCTTATGAGCTATATTTTTTTCAGTATATACAGCTAAACAATCATTGATCCATTGATCTCTCATTGATCCATAGGACTTATTAATTTTTTTCCCATATTTTAATTCAAATTGGTTTGTTATTGAGTTTTTTTTTTTTTTTTTGGTTTTAAAAATGTTAAGATATTGTTAAGAGGATCATATTCAAACTTATTTAGCTAGGTTTAAAAAAAAACCCATCAAGGTTTTTATTTTAGGGAGGTCAATTTTTTTTTTTTTTTTTTTTGGGTGTGCGGGGCCAGCAGGGGGTTCATTTGAACCCCCCGGGCTCCAAGTGGAGCCGCCTATGGGCTGGACCCAAAAGTATGAGAGGTAGAGAGCTTGAGAGAGTTTTCTTTCTTTTTGGTGTTGGACCCGTAGGAATGCAAGGGAGAGTGTTCTTGATTGTTGTAGTTGTTTTGAAAGAGTCAAAGAAGAGATAAGATGGAGACTTATCTTTCTTTTGGTGTGTGAACCCGTGGACTTGAGAGAAAGACACAAGGGAGCTTCCTAGCACTTTCCTTAAGGGAAAAAGAGAGCAAAGTTAGGTAAGAAATTCAGATTTGTTGTTTACCCGTGGAAACAAGAGAGGGAGATAGCTTCTTGGATGTTCTATTTGTTTGAGAAAGTCAAGGAAGAGGTGAGGTGGAGCTTGGTGATTGCATGTCCAAGTCTTGGTCTTTGGGTTTGTTCACATGCATGAAACTTTGGCTTTACATGTGTTGAATTTCAATTGATTGCATCATATGCCTAATTAAAACACCAACTATGTATCTAATAACTTAAACCACTTAATATAGTTTTGTACATACTTAGTGTGTGTCTATATATATATATATATATAAATATAAAATACAAAAGGCCATTCAATTATTTATAATCTTTACAATTCTTATTCAAAGGTATTATAAAATAATATGCTTATTAAATACTCTTCTATTAATTATAAAAAAATGAAGGTTGTTTCAAATAATAATTAACCATTAAAACACATAGTTTAATTATAAAGTTGGGTCGGAGTGTTACACAAGGTATAAGAATTTTAATTTTTAACTTCCATAAAAAAATACTACCCACATTATTTCAACCCTTATGGAAAAGAAGGTATACATGTAGCATGCAAAACGTGTTTAATTGACTTCAAGATGTAAAAATTAGTCAACCGACTATGGTAGAATTAAGGTTTCAAAATTTAAATAAAAAAATTCTACAATAATAAAAAATTATTTTATGATAAATATGATTATGAAATGTATTACTTTTCATTAAAATAGTTCAAATTACAAAATAATAATAATAATAAGACCACCCATAAAAAATAGTCACACGCAACGCGCGGGTATACGACTAGTGATTTATCTACTCTACCATTTTATAAAAAGAAAAATTATATTTTTATTTTGGCACATTAGGCAGAAAATTGAAAAACATAATATGCATTGTCAAATTATAAATAGAAATAGATGGTAAAGTAAATATGAAAAAGATATAAAAAATAATGTGTCAAAATAAAAATTTTAAGACGTAAACGCCCTAAGAGGACCAAAAGTACACTTTAGTAAAAAAAGAAATAAAAGAGAGTAGTTTGCATAAATATAGAAAAAAAATTACTAATAAAAAAAAAGTAAAAACAAATTAAAGTTTAGGGGGCATTAGCATTATTTTAAACTAGTCGCTAACCCGTGCGATGCACGGGAAATGTATTGAGTACAATATATAATTTAATCTTTGTTTATTTTACTACAACACCAAAATTGAATTTGTAAAATAAAATCACAGAGCTAAAACATTTGTTAACAACTATACGTTTCAGACATTTATTAAACTATATTATTATCTATATATATATAAAACCGAAGTTTTTGAAACTCCTACAATTTTCCACATCAGCACAATATTTAAATTAAATTTAAATTAAATTAAATTTTCCACCTCATCACTGTTTTCTTTTTCCAATACAAATTAGACTTCTAGCCAAATAAGGACACTCTCTCACCGCCTCTACTCTCTCCTATTTTTACAAAACAAAAATTATGTGACTACACAATGGAGAAATATAATAAACAAAAAAAATATGTCTACACAACATAGAAATATTAGAGAAATATGAGTTACCTTTTAAATGTTAAAATTCAAAATATTAAAACTTTTAAAAGGTTAAAAAAATTTGAAGATTAAAAAAATCTTGAAGAAAAATAAGTTTTAAGGAGAAAATTGTGTTGCGGCAAAAGAAGATAATAGCAGATCTAATCATAAAATCTAAAATAAAAAGAATTTAAAATAAAAATTGTAAGGACACGATTCGTGGCGGACCGTAACAGTGTTGGGTTCGAACGTAAAAAGGCCCAGACAATATGATTTGTAGAGCGTGGGTTTGAAAGGTTAGGCATTGGTCACTAAGTGGTGGGTTTTTCGTGAAGTTTATACATGTTTCAGTTTTCTTCACCCTTGGAGTCTTTCTCCTGGAGGTGGGCTGGGAGGTTCTGGTTTTTGGCCACTTTTTCCTAGCCCCCTTTCTAGATTACTCATTTTTCCTTTTATACTCGCCTGCGTTCACTGTCCTTCGTCCACGTATAGGGTCAACCTTTCCAAGATTAATACTTGTCCCATCAGCCCATATCCAAAGTCGTTGGGGGTGGTTGTAAAAGCTGAAGAATACGGCTCTGTCAGGTGCAGAGTATTGAATGGCAGTAAGGGCAGCTTTCCCTAGATATTTTAGATTTTCTTTCAAGTTTAGTTCTATACCGTTTTTGCCCCTCTTACCGGTGGGACTTTGGATCCGCCGAGGACTGAACTGTCCTCGGCTGTAACCCGAGGCCATTTTGTGCTTTATATTATCAAACTTGGGCCATAGCCCTCCTCGGCTTGGGCCTTTGGACTCCCTACGGGTAAATGGGCCTGACCCATAATTTATTTGGGCCCTACAATAGCCCCTCAAAAACCCTGCTGTCCAACCTCTTGGTTGGAAAGGGGGGTTTTGGTAATACCGAGCCTTTATTATGGCCTATCCAATTCGACCTTTCACTAATGCTGGCGGTTCTCCATCTACCCAGGAGATGTACCGGTCTACGAGACATTCTTTTGATCTTACTCCTGACGCGTTTTCGCCGTTTGGTTATCCAAGACGCGCTTTTAATGACTTCTATTTACGAGACTATTTAAATTCGATGGTTTGTTTGATGAGGTGGGGAAGTGGAACGGATACATCTTTGTTTACAGGTTCTTCTGGAAACCTGGACGAATTTAATACCTTCCGTTTTGCCCTTCCTATAAGAAGGCAAGTAAGAGGCTATCGCTCTCGTACAGAGACCCTTTTTACCTTTCTGAAATCTGAAATCCTTAACCTCCCTTAGCGTTTACTTTACCCACTAGTTACACACTAAGTCATAATACGTTCACCGTAACAACGAGTAATGAAGGAGCCATACCCCCCCCCCCCCCCCGTAAACACCACATTCCAATAGAGCTCGTAATGGCTCGGTCAGGGCAGGGATGACGAAGACTCAAAATCTATCTCACCATCCTTTCAGCCAAAATCCGAAGCAGGGACTAGTTACGTCCAACTTTTGGCGTGACTGAGTCGAGAACACTCATCATCAGTACCAACCGCTCTCTCACGAGCATACCTAACATGGCACCAGTGTGTTAGGAGTCAGGACTGAGGCAGGGGCCAAGTACCCCTGCTTCTTCCTCTCTTCGTTCACTGATGCCTCCTTTTGCCTCTCTTTCTTCTTCTTTCCACCACCAGGTCCATCCTGGTGCTTTTCATTCTCCCTCTTTTGCTCCTTTTTCTTTCTTTTCATTCCTTCCCTCTTCTTCTCCTCCTTCTTTTCATTCATCTCCTCCATCTTCTTCCGAAGAAGGTCCTTCTCTCAATATGGGCGCTACCAAGAAGAAGGTCCTTCTCTCGATATGGGCGCGACCGAGGCAGAGTTTGGAGGGACCTCGAAGACGAGTTTAAAAAGAGATCTGACTGTTCGCTTAATGTATTGTTTTTTTTTTTTTATTGTTTTGGCAATCTACTTTTTGTATAAGCTTGTTTAAGCCCCTCTTTGTACGTTGTAATACATCTTTATATTAATAAAAATTGTTATCACTTTACTTCACATGTTCTTTCTCTATATTTTCGAGATGATAGCGCAATACATAGACATACAATCTTGTGAATTCTTTTTATTCTTAAACCGTGGCCGACGTCTAGGACCAAAGTCCCAGTTAATAAAAAGATCTTGCTCTGTGTTTATAAAAACAATCCGACTTAATAATAATACTGAATCGAACAAATGATACTTAGGGCTGAAACTCCCATTAGACAGGAAAAAAAAGGACATTATGATGAGCTTATTGGGTCGGCCTAGCACAATACCGCCGACCTTAGAATGCAATACTTGGGGGCCCTAATCCTTTACCAAAGAGAAGGGCACTATTATGAATTTGCAAGTGTTGTTCGGCACAATAATATAGCATTTGAATCAATGACACTTAGGGCCAAAATGCTTGCTAAAAAAGATATCACCATAACCTTAATAAAGTTGTTTGGCACAACAATGCCGACCTGTGAAAAACGATACTTACCCCAAAACTATCTGAGATGATAGCTCAATGCCTGGTGCAGTGTAGGAAGTAACCATCCGAGGACATATCACCCGAAAAATGAACTGCCCCCCTATGCTACTGAATAGTGGGGTGTTTCTCCATCTTCTTAACACTCCTATTGGCATTAACCTTTTATAGTATTTTAGCCGAGGATTGAGCAACTTAGAATTGTTATTAAGAAGCCAACCTTACAAAGCTCAATCTTTTTCTCATCCAAGTAGTTGGTTTCTCCATAGGCTTGAGTCCGAGGACCATGCAATACCTTGGTTCTGTCCATTGGTTTCCCCATAGGCTTGAGTCCGAGGACCATGCAATGCCTTGGTTCTGTCCAAAACCCAGTTTTCTCATCCAAGTAGTTGGTTTCCCCATAGGCTTGAGTCCGAGGACCATGCAATGCCTTGGTTCTGTCCAAAACCCAGTTTTCTCATCCAAGTAGTTGGTTTCCCCATAGGCTTGAGTCCGAGGACCATGCAATGCTTTGGTTCTGTCCAAAACCTGTCCAAGTAGTTAGTTTCCCCATAGGCTCGAGTCCGAGGACCATGCAATGCCTTGGTTCTGTCCAAAACCTAGTTTTCTCATCCAAGTAGTTGGTTTCCCCATAGGCTTGAGTCCGAGGACCATGCAATGCCTTGGTTCTGTCCAAAACCTAGTTTTCTCATCCAAGTAGTTGGTTTCCCTATAGGCTTGAGTCCGAGGACCATGCAATGCCTTGGTTCTGTCCAAAACCTAGTTTTCTCATCCAAGTAGTTGGTTTCCCTATAGGCTTGAGTCCGAGGACCATGCAATGCCTTGGTTCTGTCCAAAACCTAGTTTTCTCATCCAAGTAGTTGGTTTCCCCATAGGCTTGAGTCCGAGGACCATGCAATGCCTTGGTTCTGTCCAAAACCCAGTTTTCTCATCCAAGTAGTTGGTTTCCCCATAGGCTTGAGTCCGAGGACCATGCAATGCCTTGATTCTGTCCAAAACTTAGTTTTCTCATCCAAATAGTTGGTTTCCCCATAGGCTTGAGTCCGAGGACCATGCAATGCCTTGGTTCTGTCCAAAACCCAGTTTTCTCATCCAAGTAGTTGGTTTCCCCATAGGCTTGAGTCCGAGGACCATGCAATGCCTTGATTCTGTCAAAAACCTAGTTTTCTCATCCAAGTAGTTGGTTTCCCTATAGGCTTGAGTCCGAGGACCATGCAATGTCTTGGTTCTGTCCAAAACCCAGTTTCGATAAGTAGTTGGGGGAACTATCCCCTTGGCTATGGCGTAGGATCTTGGTTTAAAGGGACCAGCCGTGCTATTAACGCTACAAAGCGCAGCCCCTAGTGAAGAAAAGTAGCCCCTAGTGGGACTTTACTCTAAAACACTATATCCAACTACTGAAAATGATGTGAAGGGTGGTATCTACCCACCACCAGTGCCAAGACACAAGCCTTCCCACAGACGACGCCAATTGTAAGGACACGATTCGTGGCGGACCGTAACAGTGTTGGGTTCGCACGTAAAAAGGCCCAGACAATATGATTTGTAGAGCGTGGGTTTGAAAGGCTAGGCCTTGGTCACTAAGTGGTGGGTTTTTCGTGGAGTTCATACATGTTTCAGTTTTCTTCACCCCCGGAGTCTTTCTCCTGGAGGTGGGCTGGGAGGCTCTGGTTTTTGGCCACTTTTTCTCAGCCCCCTTTCTAGATTACTCCTTTTTCCTTTTATACTCGCCTGCGTTCACTGTCCTTCGTCCACGTATAGGGTCAACCTTTCTAAAATTGATACTTGTCCCATCAGTCCATACCCAAAGTCGTTGGGGGTGGTTGTAAAAGCTGAAGAATACGGCTCTGTCAGGTGCAGAGTATTGAATGGCAGTAAGGGCAGCTTTCCCTAGATATTTTAGATTTTCTTTCAAGTTTAGTTCTATACCGTTTTTGCCCCTCTTACCGGTGGGATTTTGGATCCGCCGAGGACTAAACTGTCCTCGGCTGTAACCCGAGGCCATTTTGTGCTTTATATTATCAAACTTGGGTCATAGCCCTCCTCGGCTTGGGCCTTTGGACTCCCTACGGGTAAATGGGCCTGGCCCATAATTTATTTGGGCCCCACAATAATAATAAAAAAATAGTGGTGACCAACGGCCATACATATAAATATAAGATATTGATCAACCTTTATAAAAAGATGTCAGTTTCAATATTCACTTTGTGGTAAGAGTTCTCAAACATCATCTTCTCCGCGAATAGTTTTTGGGGTTTAGGTTTTCTACGTAAGCAATTCTTAAATAGGAGAGAGTAGAGGCGGTGGGAGAGTGTCATTATTTGGCTAGAAGTCTAATTTGCATTAGAAAAAGAAAACAGTGATGAGGTGGAAAATTTAATTTAATTTAAATATTGTGCTGACATGAAAAATTATGGAAGTTTCAAAAGTTTTGGTTTTATATATATATATATATATATATATAGATTTGCACTTAACTTCTTATTTTAAAAGTCGAAGCCAGAGGATTTTTTTCAAAAGCCAGGGGACCATGGCCCTCCAAACATTTTCCAACCCCAAAAACGCAACGAGTCATTCTGTAACCAAATTTGGACCCATGCTCGATAATTTATATGAGAGTAGGTAATCCTATCGGATCCATATCCCTCTTTTCTCAGCCGTAGATTTAATCTAATGGCTTAAATCATTGACACCTCACCAAAAATTAAAAGACTACTTTACCCTTTAAAAAATTTCACCCGCCCACTGTTTCAGTTTCAGCCCTAACTTTTCATAAACTCAAAATTCTCTCTCTCTCTCTCTCTCTCTCTCTCTCTCCCCTGCGCAGCTGCCTCTCCTTCAATCCATTGTCACAGCAGCCCGGTACCAGTCCACACAAGGCCAAGCCTCTCTCTTTTCAAAGTGGGGTTCTCAATGGACCATGCTCGATAATGTATGTGAGAGAAGGTAATCCTCTCAACAACGAGTAATGGTGTAGATCTTTATCAGCGACCCACTAACAAACAGTTTCATTCATCTTCTTCCCCCACAACCCATTCCCATATCAACTGCTGATTACACTTTTTCACTTCAATGACTTTTCTCACCCACCTGCCCTGAATCTAACTCGCTCGCTCTCATCAATTGGTCAACACTTGTCATACTCCGAGTTCACTCGCAAAACCCAAACTATGTCCTCTTATCTTCAGTCCGTGATCGGACTCTCAGGTCTTGGGACCCAAATTTGGACCCATGCTCGATAATTTATGTGAGAGAAGGTAATCCTCTCAACAACGAGTGATTGTGTGTCGTTTCATTCTGTTTCTTTACATCATTCTGTTTCTTCTGTGGTTCTTTCATTCTTTGGCTGTCAATTATTTTAAGCTTCCGGCATCTCCCATAGCAAAATTTTCGGCATGGAAGTGGTGGGTGCAGCTGTCGGTGCACTAGTGGCAACAACTAGCCAGTTTCTCTGTAGTTGTGTCAGTTCTAAGACCAACACCACTTTCAATTTGCATTCAAATCTTGCTGCTGTTGAGCAGGGGATGAAAAGCCTTACGGATCGTATAAAAGAAGTCAAAGGTGAAACGGAAGCAGCGGAGAAACAAGGAAACAAAATCAGATCTGAAGTTGTAACTTGGCTTCAGGACGTCGAAACGCTTCAGCCTGGAGTCGATGCAATTCAAGGACAAATGGTCAACAACGAAAAGCCTTCTCGATGTTTCTTAAATTGCAGAAAACGGTATAGAGCGAGCAGGGAAGTGGAAAAAACTCTGGAAGGGATCAAAAGGCTTCTTCTTGTAGCTGAAAAATTCAACCATGATGTGGTTTGTCCTACTAGAGTTCCCAGAGCAGTGAAGCATATTCCTGGACCTTCAATTCAGGGTCAAACAACTGCATCAAAAAAATTAGACGAGATTAGGAAGGCGTTGGATGATGGATTCAAAAGGATTGGTATTTGGGGACTAGGAGGAATTGGCAAGACTACTCTGGTGAAGAACTTGAATAATGAGCTCAAAAAGGCTTCTACACAGCCTTTTGGCATTGTCATTTGGGCCACCGTTTCCAAGAATGTGGTCATTAAAAATTTCCAGAAACAAATAGCTGAAAGATTAAATTTGGAGGTGAAAAGGGAAGAAAGCGTGCAGAGAATGGCCAGTCGGCTTTATGAAAGGCTTGAGAATGAAGAAAAATTTCTACTCATTCTAGATGATGTTTGGGCGAAAATTGATTTAGACACTTTGGGTGTCCCAGGGCCGGATGTTCATAAAGGCTGTAAGATCATATTGACTTCTCGACTTAAGGAAGTCTGTAGGACTATGACAACCAATCTCGAAATCAAAATAGAAGTTTTAAATGATGTTGAAGCTTGGCAATTGTTTTGTCAAAAGGCAGGGGATGTGGCTCATCTAGAAGAAATTAAACCATTAGCAGAAGCAATTGTAAAAGAATGTTGCAGATTACCACTAGCCATCATCACCGTGGGAGCTGCCATGAGAAAAAAGACAAAGGTCGAGTTGTGGAAGCATGCTTTAAATCAGTTGCAAAGATCAGTGCCTTCTATAGAAGGAATTGAGGCTGAGGTCTATAAGCCGTTGAGGTTGAGTTACGACTCATTACAAGGTAACAACATAAAATCTTGTTTCTTATATTGCTGTCTATTTCCCGAGGACTTCGAAATTTCTATAAGGGATTTAGTACGCTAGTGGCGGGCAGAAGGTTTGATAGGTGAAGGACAGAATTGGGAGGGTATGGACGAAGGCATTTCTTTGATTGAAAATCTGAAGGACTCTTGTTTGTTGGAAGATGGTCCCTATAGCGAAACTTTGAAGATGCATGACGTTGTTCGGGACGTTGCTATATGGATTTCATCAACGTCTGAGGATGGGTGTAAATCCCTTGTTCGTTCGGGGATTGGGTTGAGTGAGATTTCTGTTGGAGAGTTTTCAAATTCAAATTCAAATTCTCTCGATAGAGTTTCTTTCATGGGTAACAACATAACAAGGCTACCTGATTGCATGATACAATGTTCAAAGGCCTCGGTTCTGCTACTCCGAGACAATCATGCCCTTGACACGGTTCCTGAGAAATTCCTGCAAGGGTTTGAAGCACTAAAGGTATTGGATCTCGATTTTACCAGCATCCGGTCATTGCCTCATTCTCTACTTCAACTTAGAGATCTCCGTGCTCTTCTTCTTTACGGTTGCGAGAATCTTGAAGAACTACCCTCACTGGGAACACTTACTAAACTTCGAGATCTTGATCTTTGTGGCACGTGTATCGCAAATTTGCCAAGAGGGATTGAAAACCTGAGTGAGCTAAGGGTTTTAAACTTAGAGGAGACTAGTGAACTGAAAAGCATTCAACCTGGAATTATATCCAAGTTGTCTTGTTTAGAAAGTCTCTCTATGTGGGCTAGTGGCTTTCGTTTCCATTTGAAGGGAGAGGAAGATGGACAGGCAACTTTTGAAGAGCTCAAATCATCCTTTAATCGATTACATTACTTAAACATCTCATTGAAAGGGATCCCATGGGAAAAATCCGAAGATCTTTCCTGGATAAATAGAATGAGTCATCTTCAACTTTGTTTTTATGATGCACAAGGAAGGAGCGTCCTAATTACATTCGATGAAAAAAGGTGTTCTATTCGGAATCTTAATCTTTCTCTCTCACAAGAATGGATTGGGTGGTTCTGGGATAATTCAAGTTCTCTGCAATTAGAACAATGTATAGGACTGGTTGAAATGCTTGAAGACTTCATTGAAAGTGATGCCAGCTTTGCTGGTTTAAAGTCACTTTCTATTACAAAATGTCCAACCAGTTTAGGGTGAGGAGGAGGATGTGCTGCCCGCTGTGACCTACCACCAAACCTGGAGGAACTTCATCTCGAAAGTATGGAAAACCTAAATAGCATTTCAGAGCCAGCTGGTCATCTTGCGCTGAGATTTCATAGCCTAAGATCAATAAAAGTGGAATTCTGTCATCAGATGAAATATCTTCTCTCCTGTGGTGACTTCATTCAGACTCTGCCAAACCTAGAAGTAATCAATGTAACCAATTGTGAGAACTTAGAAAAGCTCTTTAATAATGAATCAGGGCAGAACATATCTCCAGATCCTATGGTTCCAAAACTAAGGATATTGCAATTGGAGTACCTTCCCAAATTCAAAACTCTTTGTAGACACGAGGAGACATGGCCGTGTCTGGAGCAGGTTGTCGTTTGGCGGTGCAAAGGTGTCAGAAGGCTGCCTCTTACTAACCAAAATGCAGGTACCATAAAAGAAATAAAAGGAGAATCAGAATGGTGGGATGCTTTGGAGTGGGATGATGACCAAACCAAAACAAGTTTGCTGCCTTTTTTCCATCCTCGGTAGTTGGGTGGCTTCGGTCAAATAAGGGCTACGGCCCAAAGTGGCCCTTTTGATTGTGTTTGAAAATTGAGTGAGTTAAGAGTTCATTTTCGTAGTGTGAAAGCACCGATCCGTTTTTTTTTTTTTCTTTTTCAATTCAAGTTTGAGAGTATGTTCATTATTAGAGTGTGAGTATACCATTGCGTGAATTTGAAATTTGTAATAATTGAGTGTCATGTTTGTGAGTTAAGATTGAAAGAGTTTTGAGTTACCCATATTGGGTTTGAAATTGTGAGAGATTTATAGAGTTTGAAGTTTGTATCTATATCTTTCATAAATGGATTTTTTTTCCTGGTGTGCCCATAGATGTCATGTAGGCATGAAGTTGAGGAAATGATACTGAAATTATGTTAATATATTTTAATTTCTTGTTTAAATGGATATATTTATACTTACTAAAAATTAAAATGTTGGTAGATATTCAGAATTATGGTAAGTAATAAAACAATTTCAAGTATCCTTCTAGGCAGCCCTACTCCAACAAAATCTTGAGCACCACTCTTTTTTCTTTTTCCTTTTCATGATTTCTTATTCTTTTTTAAAGATCCATTAGGGAAAGAAAAACATTTATCTTCTTCTGCAAGTTATATATCAGCTCATCTGTTTGATTTCAAGCTTAAAATGATTCGAATAGGCAATTTATTAATACTCTTCCCAAAAAATTTCTATCTTTTATGGTATTTATATTATGCTTTTGGAGCAATATAACTTTCCTGTACATGCAACTGTATAGTTTGTGCTTTCCAGCTCTTTGCTGTCTGAACATAAATTCCAACTTGAATCTAAATAGAAGAGCTCCTAATTTCCTGGAATTAGGTGATCTTCAGCAAATACAGAACATTGTTGCATAATGCATAGCACCCAAAAAAAGAAGAAGAGAGAGCTTTTAAGCTGGTGTCTTTCACCTGCATAGTACAAGAAATGCATGACCAAACTATCAATTTGTTTATACAAATAAGCAGTACAAGATTACAGGCCTGGACAACTTTCCTAGAGAAAGATGATGGTCTATTTTAGCAAAAATTTTTGCCTTTTCTCTCAATTTAAGAAAAAAAATTTTGATAATTGTTTTTTTTTTTTTTTTGAAAATAAGCTAACATTTTAACTTTTTGTCATATATTTAGCATAAAAGCTACAAAAAACTCTATCTCTTTAAAAAATATCATGCAAATAAGCTACCAAAAACTACAGTATGCAAATAAGCTATCGAAAACTACCACATACCCAAATGCACACAAGATCAAATTAGTTTAAAATGCCATTTATATTAAAAAGAAAAAAAAAAGGTTGACTCATAGTTGTAGTTCCACAGGTTCATTAATAGGTATTATATTCATTGAAATCAGCTTATCAACTGATTAGATTAAAATGCCATTTATATTAGAACCTTTGCAGAATAAGATATTTTTAGAGCTTATGCCTAACTAGTCTAGTTATCCTATTCATTTAGACCATGCAATATCATCCTCATCTCATTACTCTGTTGTTAACATGTAAATGACAATTCTTTATCACCTATCCTACTTCAGAAAATAAAAACCATTTTCACTGAATATACAACACTGATGCTTGGGTACAAACAGATATACCTTCAAACACGTTTGAATATTTACTATTTCATAGCATTGTTGAAAACTTTAAGAAAAGCTTTCCTGAATCCACAAAACCATCAACCCTTTACCCCTATAACTCATTAAAGGATGTTGCAGAAAGCTAGAGAGTAAAACTTGTAAGCACGTTTCAGTCCACAAGTGAAAAGATCAACTGGTTAAAGAATCTAGGAAATCCATGACAGAATAGGAAGAAATCCAATTAAACAAATTGTTACGGAAGGAAGATAAGAACCCACACATGAGATTGGTGAAGAATTTCATCTTTGATAAAATGTAAAAAGAGTGGTAGCAGAATATATTTAAATTAAAAGAATAAAGAAACAGTGAGTGAGAGAATTTACAAGATGCTATTTTGTACGTATTGAGAAAATATATAGACTGTTATTTACAAAGTTGAGTAAATGAAATCCCAAATACATAGCATCCACAGCTCTACATCACTATTCTCTAAATTTCCACCCATCATATACACTATTAAGAGAAAAGGGACAAAATGTAACTCAAAACTACTAGCAAGAAACAGGGAAATTAATTATGTGGGGACCGGCCCAAAATAACAGGCTGGGCCTTAGGCCCGTCCGAGGACGCAGCCCATTCGAGGAGCCAGCGTGACTCAAGCAATCCTTATTCAGACCCACTGGAGCAAAGAAAACATGTCCAAAGAGTAATTTTTCCACGGATACTGAAAATCCAGAGCAAAGGTACATCCAAGCCACTGCAGCCCATCTTCTAAATACGTAAAAAGGAAAGAAACCCGAAATATCTCAGTAAAGGCTGCCACCACCACATTAAATGCATTACAACTACTCTCCTGGCCGCATTAATGTGGAGAAAACCCCTGAACAGTGCTACCTTGGCTACTGCAACTCACAAAAAACTAAAAGAGGTGTCTGACGGGACAGGTGCTCAAGTGGGGGTTTGGATGATCAACAAATGTAAAGCCCAGATGAGTGGAAAGGGCCTATATAATATGTAGAAGTCCCCCAAGAGAAGGGGACAAGAAAAAAAAGAGCAGAATATTGTAGCATTAAGAGGAATCCTATTGCATTGATCTGTATCCATTAATCAAGTTTTTTGCCCTATCAGTCTTGGGGACCTTTCTGACACAGGGGCATTTGTTCTTGTTCGTGTATTCCCTTTACCCATGCAACAAACCGTTTAAACTTACTTAAACCGAGTTTTTTAGCCCATACTCTACAAGAATTCATTGTGTTGGACTTTTTGGATCAAGACTTGAACAACAAGGACTGGGTCACCAAATTGTTCATCTACAATTGGCGCCGTCTGTGGGAAGAACTTAAGTGTTAGTAAGTACGACGGTTAAGCATGGTAGAATTAGGTCCACACCAGGAGAATCCCCACCAAGCTGACCCTCAACTGACGGAACCTATTGGGTCTCAACGGCAAAATAATCCTCCCAACCTGGGAACAAATCTAGGCAATGGAAGGAATAATGAGGGAAGCGTACATACTACCCAGACCAGCCAAAGCCATATCCAAATGGGTAGTCGTGTATCCCGAAGGTGAAACAATCATCAGGCCATGCAACGAGAGATAGAAGACCTGAAAAGAAAGCTGCATGCACGGCAAAAGCGATCTCCCTTCAGCTCAGATGCGTCCTCTAATGAGGAGGAGGACGTCAGTTATAGATGAAGGTCGAGAACTCCCCAAAGTGAAACTTTTTCTTATGAGAAGGAGTTGCGCCCTACACGGAGGTATGAGAGCCCATCTAGTAAGGGATTAGGTAATGATGCCATGAACAAGGCATTGGATCAGATCTCCAGATCGCCCTTCGTGCACAAGATCGAAGGAGCTAAATTACCCCGACGTTTCAATCAACCAACGTTTACCATCTATACTGGCCAAGGAGACCCGGTGGAGCATGTGAGCCAGTTTAACCAAAGAATGGTCATATACTCCCAAAATGAAGCTCTGATGTGCAAGGTTTTCCCGTTCAGCTTGGGGCCAATGACGATGAGATGGTTCAACAGCCTGAAAACAAATTCCATAGGCTCCTATAAGCAGTTCACTCAGACTTTTTGTTCTCACTTTATTACAAATAACAGAGTCCCTCGACCCCTAAGTTCGTTATTGTCCTTGTCCATGCGCGAGGGAGAGACCCTAAAGGCATATTCGGATAGGTATTGGGAGATGTATAACGAGTTGGATGAGAACCACAATGATGTCGCTATCAGCATATTCAAAAGCGGTCTCCCCACCGAGCTTGGCTTAAGGAAATTTCTAACTGGTAAACCCGTTGCCAATGTTTATCAGTTGATGGATAGGATTGACAAGTACAAAAGGGTGGAAGAAGACCAGCTACAAGGAAAAGGAAAGGAGAAGATCATTCCCCCTAAAGGGAATGATTTTAGGTTGGAACGATATAACCATAACCAGCCGAGGAGAGATTTTTCTTGAGACAGGCTGGACAAAGCAACATGCAAACGTTTAATGTCGTATTCAGAGAGCCAGTACAACAAATTTTGGAGAAAGTCAAGAACAAACCCTTCTTCAGATGGCCAGGAAAAATGGCTGGGGACCCTTCGAAATGCAACCAGAACCTATATTGTCACTATCATCAGGACCATGGGTATACCACTGAAGATTACAAGAATCTATGGAATCACCTAGATCAGCTGGTCCGAGAAGGAAAGTTACGTCACCTTTTACACCCCTCAAGCGGTCATCTGGGCCAGGCAATGCAAGAGCCTCGAAAAGATGTATCATTAAGACCTCTCACGGGGACGATACACATCATTCTCGCCGCTCTAGGAAGAATCGGCTCATTTCCTTCCAGGATGTTGTCCGTGGCTCAGCTCTTCGCCGAGGATAGGGAAAGAGAATTTAAAAGGTCTAAAAAGGGAAGCTCTTTAATATTAGGATTCTCAGACGAAGATAAGAGGGGAACTATCCAACCTCACGACGATGCCTTAGTGGTTACGCTGAGAATTGGAGGTTTTGATGTGAGGAGGGTACTGGTAGACCCGGGCAGCACAGTAGAGATAATGTACCCTGATCTATACAAGGGGCTGAACTTAAGACCGGAGGATTTGACGGCTTATGACTCTCCCTTTATCAGCTTCGAAGAGAAGACTGTTGTACCAAAAGGGCAGATCAGATTACCCATACAGACCGGATCAGAGGCGGTAGAGGTGGACTTTATCGTGGTCGATGCCTACTCACCCTACACAGCAATAGTAGTCAGGCCATGGATCCATGCCCTGGAAGCCGTATCTTCCACACTTCACCAAAAGGTAAAATACCCATCCGGAAGCCAAGTGGAGGAGATTCGTGGAGATTAGGCCATGGCTAGGCAATGTATGGTGGCCGCTATCTCACGTCAGTCCAATGTCGAGTCCTCGGCTTTAGAAAACTTATAGCAATCAACCATCTCGGCAGGGCAAGTCAGTGAGCTGGCCAAGAAGATAAGGTGTGAAAGTTTGGAAAAATTTACCATTGACAATGACCCAGACAGATTTTTCCAGGTCGGCTCGGAGTTACCTCCTCAAGAAACAGAGGAACTGGTCGGGTTTTTGAGGAAAAATGTTGATATATTTGCATAGGACGCTTACGATGCCCCGGGGGTTGACCCTAGTCTCATTTGTCACTACTTAAATGTTAACCCATCTTCTATTCCAAAGAAGCACCCACCCCGACGCCCTTCGAAAGAACATGCCAGTATCGTTAGAGACGAAGTAACGAAGTTAAAAAAGGCAGGGGCTATCAAAGATTTTCCAACCCCAAAACACGCGTGAAACCCAACGAGTCATTCTGTAACCAAATTTGGACCCATGCTCGATAATTTATGTGAGACTAGGTAATCCTATCGGATCCATATCCCTCTTTTCTCACCCGTAGATTTAATCTAATGGCTCAAATCAATGACACCTCACCAAAAATTAAAAGACTACTTTACCTTTTAAAAAATTTCGCCCGCCCACTGTTTCAGTTTCAGCCCTAACTTTTCATAAACTCAATTTTTTTTTTCTCTCTCTCTCTCTCCCCTGCGCAGCTGCCTCTCCTTCAACCCATTCTCTGCCTCTCCTTCAATCCATTGTCACAGCAGCCCGGTACCAGTCCACATAAGGCCAAGCTTCTCTCTTTTCAAAGTGGGGTTCTCAATGGACCATGTTCGATAATTTATGTGAGAGAAGGTAATCCTCTCAACAACGAGTGATTGTGTGTCTTTTCATTCTGTTTCTTTACATCATTCTGTTTCTTCTGTGGTTCTTTCATTCTTTGGCATCTCCCATAGCAAAATTTTCGGCATGGAAGTGGTGGGTGCAGCTGTCGGTGCACTAGTGGCAACAACTAGCGAGCTTCTCTGTAGTTGTGTCAGTTCTAAGACCAACACCACTTTCAATTTGCATTCAAATCTTGCTGCTGTTGAGCAGGAGATGAAAAGCCTTACGGATCGTATAAAAGAAGTCAAAGGTGGAACGGAAGCAGCGGAGAAAGAAGGAAACAAAATCAGATCTGAAGTCGTAACTTGGCTTCAGGACGTGAAAACGCTTCAGCCTGGAGTCGATGCAAATCAAGGACAAATGGTCAACAACAAAAAGCCTTCTCGATGTTTCTTAAATTGCAAAAAACGGTATAGAGAGAGCAGGGAAGTGGAAAAAACTCTGGAAGAGATCAAAAGGCTTCTTCTTGTAGCTGAAAAATTCAACTATGATGTGGTTTGTCCTACTAGAGTTCCCAGAGCAGTGGAGCATATTCCTGGACCTTCAATTCGGGGTCAAACAACTGCATCAAAAAAATTAGATGAGATTAGGAAGGCATTGGATGATGGATTCAAAAGGATTGGTATTTGGGGACTAGGAGGAGTTGGCAAGACTACTCTGGTGAAGAACTTGAATAATGAGCTCAAAAAGGCTTCTACAAAGCCTTTTGGCATTGTCATTTGGGCCATCGTTTCCAAGAATGTGGTCATTAAAAATGTCCAGAAACAAATAGCTGAAAGATTAAATTTGGAGGTGAAAATGGAAGAAAGCGTGCAGAGAATGGCCAGTCGGCTTTATGAAAGGCTTGAGAATGAAGAAAAATTTCTACTCATTCTAGATGATGTTTGGGCGAAAATTGATTTAGACACTTTGGGTGTCCCAGGGCCGGATGTTCATAAAGGCTGTAAGATCATATTGACTTCTCGACTTAAGGAAGTCTGTAGGACTATGACAACCAATCTCGAAATCAAAATAGAAGTTTTAAATGATGTTGAAGCTTGGCAATTGTTTTGTCAAAAGGCAGGGGATGTGGCTCGTCTAGAAGAAATTAAACCATTAGCAGAAGCAATTGTAAAAGAATGTTGCAGATTACCACTAGCCATCATCACCGTGGGAGCTGCCATGAGAAAAAAGACAAAGGTCGAGTTGTGGAAGCATGCTTTAAATCAGTTGCAAAGATCAGTGCCTTCTATAGAAGGAATTGAGGCTGAGGTCTATAAGCCGTTGAGGTTGAGTTACGACTCATTACAAGGTAACAACATAAAATCTTGTTTCTTATATTGCTGTCTATTTCCCGAGGACTTCGAAATTTCTATAAGGGATTTAGTACGCTATTGGCGGGCAGAAGGTTTGATAGGTGAAGGACAGAATTGGGAGGGTATGGACGAAGGCATTTCTTTGATTGAAAATCTGAAGGACTCTTGTTTGTTGGAAGATGGTCCCTATAGCGAAACTGTGAAGATGCATGACGTTGTTCGGGACGTTGCTATATGGATTTCATCAACGTCTGAGGATGGGTGTAAATCCCTTGTTCGTTCGGGGATTGGGTTGAGTGAGATTTCTGTTGGAGAGTTTTCAAATTCAAATTCTCTCGATAGAGTTTCTTTCATGGGTAACTACATAACAAGGCTACCTGATTGCATGATACAATGTTCAAAGGCCTCGGTTCTGCTACTCCGACACAATAATGCCCTTGACACGGTTCCTGAGAAATTCCTGCAAGGGTTTGAAGCACTAAAGGTATTGGATCTCGGTGAAACCAGCATCCGGTCATTGCCTCATTCTCTATTTCAACTTAGAGATCTCCGTGTTCTTGATCTTAGTGGCACGTGTATCGCAAATTTGCCAAGAGGGATTGAAAACCTGAGTGAGCTAAGGGATTTAAACTTAGACAAGACTTGTGAACTGAAAAGCATTCAACCTGGAATTATATCCAAGTTGTCTTGTTTAGAAAGTCTATCTACGTGCAATGGTGGCTTACGTTTCCGTTTGAAGGGAGAGGAAGACGGACAGGCAACTTTTGAAGAGCTCAAATCATCCTTTAATCGAATACATTATTTAAATATCTCATTGAATGGGATCCCATGGGAAAAATCCGAAGATCTTTCCTGGATAAATAGAATGAGTCATCTTCAACTTTGTCTTTTCCAAGCACAAGGAAGGTGCGTCCTAATTACATTTGATGAAAAAAGGTGTTCTATCCGGAATCTTAATCTTTCTCTCTCGCAAGAATGGATTGGGTGGTTCTAGGATAATTCAAGTTCTCTGCTATTATCTAAATGTACAGGACTGGTTTAAATGCTTGAAGACTTCATTGAAAGTGATGCCAGCTTTGCGGGTTTAAAGTCACTTTCTATTAGAAATTGTCCAACCAGTTTAGGGCGGGGAGGAGGATGTGCTGCCCGCTGTGACCTACTACCAAACCTGGAGGAACTTCATCTCCACAATCCGAAAAACCTAAATAGCATTTCAGAGCTAGCTGGTCATCTTGGGCTGAGATTTCATAGCCTAAGATCATTAAAAGTGGGATACTGTGATCAGATGAAACATCTTCTCTCCTGTGGTGACTTCATTCAGACTCTGCCAAACCTAGAAGTAATCAAGGTAACCGATTGTGTGAACTTAGAAAAGCTCTTTAATAATGAATCAGGGCAGAACATATCTCCAGATCCTATGGTTCCAAAACTACGGATATTGCAATTGGAGAACCTTCCCGAATTCAAAACTCTTTGCAGACACAAGGAGACATGGCCGTGTCTGGAGCAGGTTGACGTGTGGGAGTGCAAAGGTCTCAGAAGGCTGCCTCTTACTAACCAAAATGCAGGTACCATAAAAGAAATAAAAGGAGAATCAGAATGGTGGGATGCTTTGGAGTGGGATGATGACCAAACCAAAACAACTTTGCTGCCATTTTTCCATCCTTTGTCGTTGGGTGAAATAAGGGCTTTGGCCGATGTTCGCACTTCTGATTGGGTTGAAAATTGTGTGAGTTTCGTAGTGTGAAAACACCGATCCTTTTTTTTTTTTTTTTTAATTCAAGTTTGAGAGTATGTTCATTATTAGAGTGTGAGTACACCATTGCGTGTATTGAAAATTTGTAATAATTGAGTGTCATGTTTGTGAGTTAAGATTGAAAGAGTTTTGAGTTACCCATATTGGGTTTGAAATTGTGAGAGATTTATAGAGTTTGAAGTTAGTATCTATATCTTTCATAAATGGATTTTTTTTCTTGGTGTGCCCATAGATGTCATGTAGGCATGAAGTTGAAGAAATGATACTGAAATTATGTTAATATGTTTTAATTTCTTGTTTAAATGGATATATTTATACTTACTAAAAATTAAAATGTTGGTAGATATTCAGAATTATGGTAAGTAATAAAACAATTTCAAGTATCCTTCTAGGCAGCCCTACTCCAACAAAATCTTGAGCACCACTCTTTTTACTTTTTCCTTTTCATGATTTCTTCTTCTTTTTTAAAGATCCATTAGGGAAGGAAAAACATTTATCTTCTTCTGCAAGTTATATATCAGCTCATCTGTTTGATTTCAAGCTTAAAATGATTCGAATAGGCAATTTATTAATACTCTTCCCAAAAAATTTCTATCTTTTTTGGTATTTATGTTATGCTTTTGGAGCAATATAACTTTCTTGTACATGCAACTGTGTAGACTGTACTTTCCAACTCTTTGCTGTCTGAACATAAATTCCAACTTGAATCTAAATAGAAGAGCTCCTCATTTCCTAGAATTAGGTGATCATCAGCAAATACAGAACACTGCTACATAATGCATAGCACCCAAAAAAGAAAAGAAAAGAGAGCTTTTAAGCTGGTGTCTTTCCCCTGCATAGTACAAGAAATGCATGACCAAACTATCAATTTGTTTATACAAATAAGCAGTACAAGATTACAGGCCTGGACAACTTTCCTAGAGAAAGATGATGGTTTGTTTTGGCAAAATTTTTTGCCTTTTCTCTCAATTTAAGAAAAAAAAATTTTGATAATTTTTTTTTTTTTTTTTTGGTAAATAAGCTAACATTTTAACTTTTTTTCATATATTTAGCATAAAAGCTACCAAAAACTCTATCTCTTTAAAAAATACCTTGCAAATAAGTTACCAAAAACTATAGTATGCAAATAAGCTACCGAAAACTACCACATACCCAAATGCACACAAGATCAAATTAGTTTAAAATGCCATTTATATTAAAAAAAAAAAAAAAGGTTGACTCATAGTTGTAGTTCCACAGGTTCATTAATAGGTATTATATTCATTGAAATCAGCTTATCAACTGATTAGATTAAAATGCCATTTATATTAGAACCTTTGCAGAATAAGATATTTTTAGAGCTTATGCCTAACTGTTCTAGTCATCCTATTCATTTAGACCATGCAATATCATCCTCATCTCATTACTCTATTGTTAACATGTAAATGACAATTCTTTATCACCTATCCTACTTCAGAAAATAAAAACCATTTTCACTGAATATGCAGCACTGATGCTTGGGTACAAACAGATATACCTTCAAACATGTTTGAATATTTACTATTTCATAGCATTGTTGAAAACTTTAAGAAAAGCTTTCCTGAATTCACAAAACCATCAACCCTTTTCCCCTATAACTCATTAAAGGATGTTGCAGAAAGCTAGAGAGTAAAACTTGTAAGCACGTTTCAATCCACAAGTGAAAAGATCAACTGGTTAAAGAATCTAGGAAATCCATGACAGAACATGAAGAAATCCATTTAAACAGATTGTTATAGAAAGAAGATAAGAACCCACACATGAGATTGGTCAAGAATTTCATCTTTGATAAAATCTAAAAAGAGTGGTAGCAGAATATATTTAAATTAAAAGAATAAAGAAATAGTGAGTGAGAGAATTTACAAGATGCTATTATGTACGTATTGAGAAAATATATAGACTGTTATTTACAAAGTTGAGTAGATGAAATTCCAAATACATAGCATCCACATCTCTGCATCACTATTCTCTAAATTTCCACCCATCATATACACTGTTAAGAGAAAAGGGACAAAGTGTAACTCAAAATTACCAGCAAGAAATAGGGAAATTAATTAAAATGTGACTAAAAAGAAATCCAAACAAGGTAGAATGAATTTCAATATATATATATATATATATATATACAGCCTTCATTCAGTATAACATCTTTACCAGATTGAAAGCCAATCAATATTCAATACTAGTAAGCTTAGTAACTTCATTTCTCATGTCCAACCAACCATTTAAACCAGACAAGGGACATACCTCTAATCAAACTCACCACCTTCATCTTTAAGATGATTCTCTATTTTCATGCCTTCTTTGTTACTATTTACAAACTTGAGTTGAGCCTCCATTCTTAAGCTCTTTCTATTAATTACAATCTCACGCGAGTCTTTGTTTTTGGGCTATCACTAATATTTACAAAGCCCTTGGTTCCTACTAGCATCCAAGGCCATTACATTCAGTTTCTTTGCTAGCATTGTGAAATTCTGCCACTACAGCAGCACTGTCAGTCATAGAGTCAAGCAAGCCAGAGCTGCTCCTACATGAAAGCCTGCTATTTCTCGTCATTTGGGCCAACTATAATGGTTGTCTAACTCATTAGAGCCTAGTTTCTTAACCCATTCTCCACAAATTCATTGTATTTGGCTCTTTGGGCCTAAATCCTTTAATCGTTTGGGCTTAGGAACCAAATTGTGACCTTACAATAATTATCCGAATATTTCCTATGTTTTATACACTAATAAAGAGACAATATTTTATGGGAAAATTTTGTTACACTCATTTTATTGTATACTTTGTCCACATTTCCCTTAAAATTGTGTTTTGAGAATATGATTTCATTTAAAATTGTGAAATCATGAAATCGTGTTTTTAAAAGAAATGTGTATAGAGTATACAATAGACAATGTGATAATCATTATACTTGTATTTTATGAATAATGGTTGGTCCTTAGTGTTTAGAAAGAATAAAAATTTGATTCTCAACCAAAAAAAAAAAAAAAAGAATAAAAGTTCTTTGATACTTTCTCTTACATTAATTTTATTACTAACATCAAATACATACAAATAAAAGAAAAAAAATATAAAAATACTATATGCTAGGAGAGATAAAAAAAAATTTCATGAAAAATCTATCCAAAAAAGAAAAGAAAAGAGAGCATCAATTCAAGGAATCCGTCTCAAACTAAGGAGGAGCATCAATACAAAATTACAAATTGAGAAACCAAAAATTCAAAGCTCTACAATAATCCATCTCAAAGTCAAATAAAGCCATTTAGGAGAAAACCAAATCTAGAAGAGCGAGCCCACCTTTTAAATTCTCGATAGCTATGAGGAGGAACTCATTTAGTTCTAGAACTCTAGCCTTGAGATCTCAAACATGTTAGCGCAAAGGAGTTGGTGGAAAAAATTGAAGGTGAAAATGAGAAGGAAAATTTTTTATTTTTATTTTTATATAAGATAGAAAATTGAGTGAAGATGAATTTTTTTCTTGATTGACAAAAATGTCCATATGTACGTGCACATGGGTTCCCTCAAGTTGCCTTTGTTTATTTATTCTTTCTACCTTGGGCAATAATGTTACCTTTTGTTTATGTTTTTTTGTTTTTGTTTTGGGCAATGTTTTTTTGTTTTTGTTTTGGGCAACGTTGTCTTTTCCTTTTTTTTTTTTTTTTTTTTTACTTTCTAATCCTTGGCATGCCTTTTTTTTTTTTTTTTTTTCTTTTTTGTCTTGATTAACGTTGCCTCTCTTTCATTTTTTTTTTTTTTTTTTAAACTAGTCATGATTTTATTTTTTAATAATTTCAGTGATGCTCTTTTTTTCTTTTTCTTTTTTTTTTTTTATGGTTATTTTTCACTTTTTTGTTTTAATTGAGCATCATTCTTTAAAAAGGATATATGAGTAAATTTATTCAAACTAATTTTTTCCATCCCTCCACTTTTCCACTCTCAACCAAACAAAACGGAGAGAAAATAAAATCTCTTCCATCCTCCTATTTTTTTTTTTTTAGGGCCTGGGTGTGATTTTATTTTTTATTTTTTATTTTTATGAACTGGACATGATTTTTATTTTTTAATAAATTTCAGTGATTGATCTTTTTATTTTTATTTTTTATGGTTATTTGTCATTTTTTTTTTAATTTGGTATCATTCTTTAATAAGAATATATGAGTAAATTTATTCAAATTAATTTTTTCTATCCCTCCACTTTTCCACTCTTAACCAAACAAAAAGGAGAGAAAATAAAATCTCTTCCATCCTCTTACAATTTTTTATCCTTCCACTTTTTTACCCCTTTAACCAAACAATCCTTAAGACATATCTATACCCAAACCATATATATAAATCTTTTTTGTTTTGTTTGTTTGTTTTTTTTTTTTTTTTTTT